>NW_006202134.1:211535-259043 GCF_000334495.1 Tupaia belangeri chinensis
GGAGGAGACTGTTCCAGGCAGACCATAAGGGATTGTTGGTGAGTTGTTTTCTACGTCATTGGAAAGATTCTTGGAGCTGATGTATTTTGTCACAAACAATGCTGGATTTGGCATAAAAGCAGCAGCATTCTGGTAAAGCAAGACAGAGACCCCCTGTTCTCCCAGGAGGAGATTTAAACCTCATCTATTTTGAAGAACCACCTCAGCCAGGGAATCTAGTTGGTCTTGGATGAAGTTAACTGTGGTGGCTAATTCCTAAACATCTGAGATAAGACTCTCAGTGACTTGGTATAGATGGAGAGAATAACCCAAGTCAGTGGAGCTGGCAGCCATAGCTGCGCTTAGGGGAACATAAAGGCTGAGAGTTTTGAGATTTAGGAAGGACAGCTCAGGCTAATGTTTGCCAATCAGATGGTGTGAGCCAGCCCTCAGTGATAGCTTCAACTATAGCTAAGGTATAAGGGGCAGTAGCTCCATATTGGGCAACTGCCGCCTTAATTTCTTTTACCATTTTAAAGTCAAACCCGCTGTGACTGTGCCAAACCTGTCCTTGGGGATCTGTAGTTTCTGTAACAGGAAATGTCTCAAAGTCTGTCATGTGTGATCCCTGAACAAGTTTTGTTTCTTTGTCTGTATTGGTTTTTAGTTTCTCTAATTGTGATATTAGTTCCCGGTGTTCTTTTTCTAATCGAATTTGTTCTTTTAATTGTTTTATTTCATTAATTATTTTTTGTTTGGGGTCAATAAGAGGCGGTGCTGAAGCGGTAGTGTTATAGAGTGGCAGCCGGTTTTTTTTTTTTTTTTTTGAAAGGTGACCATTCGAGGTTATTATATTTGTCAGCCTCGGCCTCTAGGATTTCTTCCTCTGAACTTGTTGATGACTTGTTTTTCTTTGGCTCTTGTAGAGCCTTAAGGTTGTTTTTCTTTTTTAGTTTTTTTGATTTTTTGGGCTTTGTCTAATCTTCGGGGCTTTTAACTTCTCCCTCACTATCTAGGGAAATAAGATCCTCTCCCTGTTCTTTTTCAATTTTAGAATTAGCGACCATAGTGGCAAGGGCTTCTTTTAAGTCCTGAATGAATAGTTCATGCTGACTAAGCTTTTGTCCCATTATTACCCTTATTACTTATGAGTAAGCAACTTTTGTTATTTACCGGGACGATTCTCTGCCGTCCTCCTCTGCGGCCTTTCTCAGGATGATTCTCTGCCATCCCCTCCTGGATGATTCTTTGCCATCCTTTCTCAGGACGATTCTCTGCCATTCCCTTCTGGACAATTCTCTGCTTTCCTTTCTTGGGATGATTCTCTGCCATCCTTCCTCAGGACGATTCTCTGCCATTCCCTTCTGGACAATTCTCTGCTTTCCTTTCTTGGGATGATTCTCTGCCATCCTTCCTCAGGACGATTCTCTGCCATTCCCTTCTGGACAATTCTCTGCTTTCCTTTCTTGGGATGATTCTCTGCTGTCCCCTTCTCGGGTCCTCTTCACCGGATCCTTTGTACTCAGGGTCCCTGTTCGGGCACCACATGTCCCGACCCAGGGGACAGTCAAACAGGTTTCCTGAGGGAAGGAGTGAGAGACAGGAAGAAAGTCGCAGTGTTACAACACGTAGATGATGCAGTGTTACAACTCTTCAGGGTCATCCATTTATTTTGGCAGCATGGAGACAATGCAGTGTCACAGCTCTTCAGGGTTGTCCGGAGACGACGCAGTATGACAGCTCTTCAGGGTTGTCCAGAGACAATGCGGTGTCACAACTCTTCAGGGTCATCTGGAGATGACGTGGTGCTACAGCTCTTCGGTGTCTTCAGGGTCGTCTGGAGACAACACGGTGTTACAACTCTTCAGAGTCTTCAAGGTCGTTGGGACGATTCTCTGCTGCCCTCCTCTGCAGCCTTTCTCAGGATGATTCTCTGCCCTCCCCTCCTGGACGATTCTCTGCCATCCCCTCCTGGACAATTTTCTGCCATCATTTCTCAGGATGATTCTCTGCCATGTCCTCCTGGACAATTCTCTGCCATCCCCTTCAGTTTTCCACTACAGCCTTTCTCTTTATTTCAGTGCTCGGGTTGATTCTCTGCTGTCCCCTTCTCAGGTGCTCTTCACTGGATTCTTCATGCTCAGGTCCCTTGTCCAGGCACCACGTGTCCTGACCCAGGGGACAGTTGAAAAGTTTCCTGAGGGAAGGAGTGAGAGAAGGGACAAGCAGCACTATGCAGTGTTACAACACGGACATGACGCTGTGTTACAACTCTTCAGGGTTGTCCATTTATTGTGGGCAGCACGGAGATGAAACAGTGTTACTTCTCTTCAGGGTCGTCTGGAGACGACGCAGTGTCACAGCTCTTCAGGGTCTTTAGGGTTGTCTGGCAATTGTGGGCCAGGGATCGTGGTTATATACATGTTGGTGGGCAGTGATTGCTTGCTTTTGTGGACCAATCACGAGGTACCGGATATGCAAATTTGAGGGATTCTAGTGGCCAGAGTATGGTTTTGAAGGTGAGGTTTTGAAGGGGAGCCAATCATGGCCTTTGTCATTGTATAATTGTTTGCACTCTGAGAAACTGGCAATATTCGCTGGTGCACAGACTCCCACAGGTCCATAACAAGCCAGGAGATTGAATCAGTTATTATAACCTCCTTGCAAGGAAAAGCCCTGGCCCTTATGGATTCACCTCTGAATTCTACAAAACTTTCAAACAAGAGTTAATTGCCATTCTACTCAAGTTATTTCTAAAGATCCAAAAGGGTGAATCTCTCCTTAACTCATTCTATGAAGCCTCTATCACCCTTATCCTTAAAAGAGATAAGGACAGGGGAACCAGCAGTTAGCGTAATGGCTATGTCGCTGGACTCCCACGTAGTCGACCGCGGTTCACGTACCAGACCCGGTGGCTTAAAACTCACACTGGGCACATGTACATGCGTGCCCAAGATGCTGAGAGGAGAATGGAAGAAAAGGGATTGCGGCATGACCATCCCCCCTGGGGGGTGATTTCTCGCTTTCTGTCTCTATGTCTGTCTGTCTGGTGAGTGCACACGCCCTATAGTGAAAAACCTCTTAAAAAAAAAAGAGATAAGGACAGGACAAGGAAGGAAAACTATAGACCAATATCCCTGATGAATATAGACGCAAAGATTCTCAACAAGATAGTAACAAATCGTATACAACAACTTACAAAAATATTATACATCATGATCAGGTAGGCTTTATCCCAGGAATGCAAGAATGGTTCAACATATGCAAAACCATAAATGTAATACACCATATTAATAGGGAGAAAGATAAAAACCATATGGTCATATCAATTGATGCAGAAAAAGCATTTGATAATATACAACACCCCTTCATGATCAAGACTCTCAGCAAAATCGGCATAGAAGGGTCATTTCTCAACATAATAAAAGCTATCTATGAAAAACCCATAGCGAACATCATCCTCAATGGAGAAAAGCTGAAAGCTTTTCCACTAAAAATGGGTATAAGACAAGGATGTCCACTTTCTCCACTCCTCTTCGATATAATACTGGAAGTCCTGGCCATTGCAATCAGAAAAAATCTATAGCATTTCTATATATGAACAACAGGCAGACTGAGATAGAACTGAAAAAAAGTTGTTCCATTTACCATAGCCACAAAAAATATAAGATATTTAGGGATAAATCTAACCAAAGAAGTTAAAGACCTCCACAAGGAAAACTACAAGAAGATAAAAAAAGAAATTGAAAATGACCAAAAAAAGTGGAAGGACATCCCATGTTCCTGGATTGGAAGAATTAAGATAATCAAAATGGCAGTTCTACTTAAATTAATCTACCTATTTAGTGCAATGCCAATCAAAGTACCAGACACATTCTTCACAGACCTAGGAAAGACAATCGTAACATTTCTCTGTAATCATAAGAGACCCCATATTGCCAAAGCAGTTCTGCACAGGAAGAGTGGAGTGGGCGGCATCTCACTCCCTGACCCAAAAATATACTACAAAGCTGTGGTAATCAAAATAGCATGGTACTGGCACAGGAACAGACAGGAGGACCAATGGAACAGAATAATGTCCCCAGAAATAAGTGCCCATACAGTAAACTGATTTTTGACAAGGGGTACCAGTCTATCCAGTGGGAAAAGGAAAACCTCTTCAGCAAATGGTGCTGGCAAAGCTGGATTTCCACAAAAATGCAGAAAGATTAATCTGAACCCCTACCTCTCACTTCTTATAAAAAAATCAAGTCAAGGTGGATCAAAGATCTAAATCTAAGACCTCAAACTGTAAAACTACTCCTGGAAAACACTGGGGAAGCTCTGGGAGACATTGGGGTGGGTAGGGAAAAACTTCTTAAATAAGACTCCCAACGCACAGTCAATAATCCCCAAAATAGACAAGTGGGATTACATCAGAGTAAGAAGTTTCTGCATGGCAGAAGACACAGTGATTAATGCGAATAGATAGCCCTCAGAATAGGAAAATATTTTTGTAAACTATGTGTCAGATAAGGGACTGATAACCAGAATTCACAAGGAACTCAAGCAGCTTTCTCCCAAGATGACATACAAATAGCTAAAAGGCATATGAAAAAATGCTCAACATTCCTCATTGTAAGAGAAATGCAGATCAAAACAATGAGATATCACCTAAGCCCAGTCAGAATGTCTAAGATTAAAAAAAAAAAAAAAAGAAAAAAGAAAGAAAGAAAAAAAAAAGATAAGAGCTGGCAGGGGTGTGGTGAAAAGAGAACATGCTTACACTGCTGGTGGGAATGTAAATTGGTCCAACCACTGCGAAGAACAACTTGGAGATTCCTCAAAAATCTACAAATAGGACTACCATATGATCCAGCAGTCCCACTCCTTGGTATCTACCCAAAGGACAGAAGAATACTTAATTGGAAAAGTGCTTGCACATCAATGTTTATTGTGGCATTATTCACAATTGCTAAGGCATGGAAACAACCCAAATGCCCACGAACTGATGAATGGATAGAAAAACTGTGGCACATATACTCAATGGAATACTATTCAGCCATAAAAACAAAAAAAACCTGGCTTTTGACAGGAAGTGGATGAATATGGAAGACTTACTGCTGAGTGAAGCAAGTCATGCTATGAAGGAGAGGTATTGTATGTCTCTATTTAATATATACCGAGTGTCTGCACTCTATGACTGAAACTAATTGACTAAAGGATATAGGAAGACAGTGTATTGTTGTAAATACCAGATATAGTGTGTGTGAAAGAGTAGGGTCTGAGGAAGGACATATGGGGGAGGGACAGGGAGGCAAAGCATTAATGGCACAAGGAGGTGTGGTATTATCTGTTGAGGATATTTTGTAGTTTTATCAACGGTACTAGGGAGAAATGTTCACCTGTTGAACTATCCATTTTGTAAGACAGATAATGTGATTGAATGTATGGAAGAAAATAAAATTAAAAATATTTTTAAAAATAAAAAAAAGAAACTTTCCCCACTGCCTGTGATTCCCTAGAAGTGGCTGGCAGCTGCTCTGCTTGGTGTACATGTCTGCCCTGCCCCAGCTGTTCCCATTCACCGCCCTAAGAGCAGAAAATGAACTGTGTTGACAGGACCAAGGCGCCATAACTGCCCACAAATTTCAGCATGTTCAGGGCAGCCATCTGGCTCCCTGAGAAGCGATCTGCTCCTGACGAGCTCTTGTCTTCTCTGGGTGGTGGGCAAGTCTGTAACAGCCTGACAAGACCCGGAAGTGGAGAATGGGCAGGGAGGAAGAAGCCATAGCAGTAGAGGCCACTCTGACTCTGAGCAGGGGCTGCTAAAGTGACTGTAGTGTGGCCAGAATTTTGGATCTGGTGGTCACAACTGGCGGTTGTGGTTATATTTAACAAATATAACCACATAATTTCCCTATATAAGAACCTCTGGAAAATTCCAATTAAAAGCACTACAATTTTCTAACTATATGTGAGGGACGAGATTAGTTAAATTTTGTTAGAGCAATAATAGACCCAGCCTCAATGACACAGGAACTGTGGCCACATGGAAAGGTTGTGGGTTTGTATCCAGGGTCCACCTGAGCCTGCTGGCTCTGTGTATAATCCTGACTGACTACAGTGGCTGGTGGAGGACTACCATGAGATAACTCTTTGGAGGGTGCCTTGCTCTTTCTCATTAAAAAATTAACTTTTTTTAGGCTTTGCCGTAGGGCTTGTGTACTTGCTAGAGAGAGACAGAGAGACAGAAAGTGAGAAGTCACTCTCTAGAAGGGATGGGCACATAGCAATCCTTTCTCCTCCATTCCCCTCTCAGGATTTTGAACATGGCATGATTGTCAAGCCAACAGACCTCTGGCTCAAACCATGGTCAGTCACGTGTGAATCCAGCACCTTAAGCACTACACTTACTAGCCCCTAAATGTAATTTGTACAAAGCAATTGGTGAGACCAGTAGGTGGTTTGGTGGTGAAGGTGTTGGACTCCTGCATTATCCCCCGCAATTTGAGTCCCAGACCTTGTGACTTGCTTTCTCACTTTCTCTCTGTCTCTCTCTCTTGAGTGTATGTGCCCTACAGCAAGTTAAAAACAATACTAAATAAATATTTTTTTTAAAAAAAGCAATTGGCACCAAGTAGGTTCAGATTTTTATTTATTTTTGTACCTTATTTGCCACTGGGGAATCTATTAATCTCTACTAAAGTAACAATTTCATATTAAGTAGTCTGCAGCCTGGATTTGTATTATGAGCACTGCCTTATAGGTGACATATTTACAGAATTTTCTCAGGGCATATTCTTTTTTAATAATTGATGCATATGTGTCATACATATTTATGGGTTTCAGAGTGATATCTTAATACTTAAATACATTCTGTAATGATTAACGTTAATTGGCATACATACCACCAACATTTATATGTTTTTGTGTTAGAAACATTAAAAATTCTTTTTTAGCTTTTTTGAGATATATGATACATCATTGTTAACTAAATTCACCATAGTATGCAATGGAATACTCAAACACATTTCTCTTATTTAATTGTAATTTTATAGTCACTCGACCTTGTGAGTTATTTCTCTCTTCCCTATTCATCCTACCCCCTGTTGACCAATAGCTGACCCATTATTTTGACTAGATATATTCTAGCTTCCACATATCAGTATAAACTATAATATTAGCCTTTCCATGCCTGACTTCATAGCTGCAGAGAAAATAATTCTAAAATTTTAATAAAACCACAAAAGACACTAAATGGTCAAAACAATTCTAAAAAAATAATTAATTAAACAAGCTGGAGGAATTACACTACCAGAGTTTAAGTACATTACAAATCTATATTAAGAAAAGTAGCATGAAAATGGTGAAAAAAAAAAAAGACACAAAGCCCAATATAACAGAATAGAAAAGATAGAAATAAATCCACTTATTTACACTCAACTCATTTTCAACAATGATATACACTACCAAAAACATACACTGGGGAAAGAACAGTATCTTCAGTAAATGGTGATGGAAATGAGAAAGATTATAAATTTAAATTTAAGACATAAAACAAAACTACTGGAAGAAAACAAGGAAAATACTTCAAGATACCTTGTCTGAGCATTGATTTGTTAAATAAGACCTACCTAAAATTCAGAGAGACACCAAAAGTAAAAAGATGACTTTTGGGAATTAGATCAAACTAAAATAAATTTGCACAGCAAAGAAAAAATAATCAACAGGGTGAAGAGACAATGTGTAGTTGCAGCTAAAAATGTTTTCAATCTTTTCATCTGATGAAGGGTTAATATTCAGAGTATATAAGAAATTCAGTAAACCTCAATAAAGGTTTAAATTCAAAGTTTAAACTCAATAAAGACAGGAGAAAAAAAAAAAAAAAAAAACAAGCCAGCCCCTCTAAAAAAAAAAAAAAAAGAAAAAAAAAAAAAAAAAACACAAAGCCAGCCCCCCTAAAAAAAAAAAAAAAAAAACAATCCTGGGTGCTGAACTCCCACATGGCCAATCATGGTTCAAGTCCCAGACCTGGAGGCTTTGGAGGCCTTAGCACTCCTGCAGGAGTACCTCAAGGCCAGAATCACCCTGCAGCCTGGGATTCCTTTTCATCTTGACACATAAATCATAGAAAGAGAGAGAGGGAGAGAGAGAGAGAGAAAGCCTCCAAACCACGGTGGTGAGAAACAGCAGAGGTCCTGGCAGCACAGCCCAGTCCCCTAGCACCTCCTCCCACAGTCCACAGTTACTGATTGAGGGAGAGTGACTGCATTAATTTTCTTGGCAAAGTCAGTCATCTTTTGCTTTCCTATCCTCCCCTTTCTCTCTTGCTGCCTCCTCCCACTGTTTCTGGAGGGTTGCCAGTCAGATAAGGTCAGCCATGGCTTTTTCTAAAGAATTAACACAATACTCTTTCACTTTCTGCCTCTTGATGTTTTTCTATCCTCTCCTCAGAAGCTCCTTTGGCCCATCCAGATAGAGGTGTGTGACCTGATTGTCTGTACCACCAGGCTAAAGTTCTCAATGTCAGTGAGGCCTTCCTCACCTTTGTGCTTTAGCTGGTAGTCTCCTTCTTCATCCTCACTCTCATTTGAGTCTACAGATTTCTCCTTTTTGGGTTATCTGCGGTCCTATCTCTACCTGCCTCCTCTTTTAGGTGCTGCAGCTCCAGTGACTGCAGTGGTGATCTAAAGTTCAGAATGGTTGTTTTCATTTTCTTTTTTTTTTTTTCAGGTTTTTACTATAGGGTTCATGCAATCACTGGAGAGACACAGAGAGAGAGAAGTTGTAATCCGTTCTCCTTTATTCTCCTCCTGGGATTTTGGGCATGCACACATACATGCCCGGCATGTATTTTCAAGCTGCCAGGTTTGAGGCTTGAGCCGTGGTCAGCCATGTGGGAATCCAGTGCCTTAACCACCATGCCACCTACTGGCCCCCGGAATGGCCATTTTCTAAAACACAAAAAAGTAATGAACATGGGGTCGAGTGATGGTGTATTGATAAAACATGACACATTGTGAGGCTGACTCACATGGAAAGGTTTTGTGTTCACATATGGAGACCTCCTAAGTGTGCTGGTCCTCCATGTACCCATAATCTGGGATGGGATGAGGATGTGGTGAATAATGGTGTTGAACCCTTGTTGGAAATGCCTATTTTTCTGTCTATGGATCTCTCTCCCTCTTTTTGTCTCTTTTACTCATGAAAAACATTAACTTTGAAACAAACTTTAAAATTAAACAGTGTTGGTCAGGATGTTTAGAAATGAAAATCGGGAGTACTGTTGGTAGAAATATAAATTAATAGAGTTATTATAAAAACAAAAACAAGGGACCAGTAGTTGGAATAATGGCTGTGTTGCTGGGCTCCCATGTAGTTGACCACAATTCGAGTCCTGGACCCAGTGGCTCAAACTCACGCCGGGCGCATGTGCGTGCATACACAAGATCCCAACAGGAGAATGTAGGAGAAGGGATTGCAGTGTGGCTAGTCCCCCAGGGAATGGTTTCTCACTTTCTGTCTCTGTCTTTCTCTGTCTTTCTAGTGAGCACATGAGCCCTATAGCAAACAAAAAAAAAAAAAAAAAACCTATAGTTTTGAGTATACAGACTTTGAAATAGACAAAATAGTAAAATGTTTATTTTTTATTGTTATTTATTTTTAAGATTTTTGCTATAGACCAGGTACACTTGCCAGAGGGAGACAGAGAAAGACAGTGAAAAGGAAAGTGAGAATGTACTACCCAGCGGGGATGGCCACACAATTTCTTCTTCTCCATTCTCCTGGGATTTTGAAAATGCATAGCACACATGTCTGGTGTAATTTTCAAACTACCAGCTCCAGGACTTGAAACTGTCATGCAGGAGTACAACTTAACCACTATGCCATTTGCTATCTTTAATTTTTTTTAAGATTATTTTATTATTTTTTTAAAAATTTGCTGTAGAGCATGTGCACTCATAAGAGAGATAATGTGAGAAAATGAAAAAGTGAAAAAGTAAGTAACAAGAACTGGGACTCAAACTCCGGCCATGTGGGAGTCAAGTGCCTTAACCACTATTCCTGTTGGCCCCTAAAATGTTTATTTTCAATATTTATTAAACTCATATATTTATGATCTTTTCTAAAAAATACATTAATAATATTGCTTTTATTCATTTTTATTTTTCCTGAGACAATATTATTCAAATTCTTTGCATCTTTGATATCAATGTTTCTAATGGTACTAGAGCCACTAAAGTTTTACTAAGGAATAATTACACACAGTAACATTTTTCTGGGTTTTTTTTTGGGGGGGGAGAGATTTTTTTCTATAGGGTGTGTTCACTAGCCAGAGAAAGAGAGAGAGATTATACTCCAGTGGAAATGGCCATGCCACAATCCCTTCTCCATTCTCCTGTAATGATTTTGGGCATGCACACACACGTGCCCAGCATGACTTGTAGGTAACTATAATAGGGACACAAACTGTGGTAAGACAGGTGGGAGTCCAGCGCCTTAACAATTATGCCACCTAATGGCCACAACATTTACCTGATTTTTAGAAAACTTTTGGCCCCATTTGTTTACAACGTTTTTCTACTTTGTGCTTTGAATATTGTGCACTTTGTAACTATGTGACCATGTTTTCAAATTCACAAATGCTTCCTAGAAAAGTTTATGGTATCCCAAATAACCCACCAAAATGTCTCTGTGACCTTATGGCAGGATGCTAATTAAGTAGGAAAATAAAAGTGTTTTATGCATTGGTCAGAAGGTCTCTAACCTCACTAAGGCATATTTATGGTGATGTTGGGGACCAAATCTCATAGAGCATTTCTGTGCCCTCTGTTGCCGCACGTCATCTTCCCAGCAGTTGTAGTCTCATCAGTACTGTAGGGATGGGCAGTACTTGAGCACTAAAGCTCCTTTTGTGATGTTGATAATTATTATTTTGCTTTTTTTGAGAGAACTTTTTGTTTTGTTTTGTTTGTTTTGATATAGGGCATGTGTGTTTGCCAGAAAGACACAGAGACAGCGAGAAATCACCTCCTGGGGGGATGGCCATGCCACAATCCCTTTTCCTCCATTCTCCTCTCAGGATCTTGGGCACATACCCACACATGCCCAATGTGAGTTTAAGCCACTGGGTCCAGGACTCGAACCATGGTTGACTACATGGGAGTCCAGTGACATAGCCATCTGCTGGTCCCTATTTTAATTATTTATTTTATATTTTTGCCATAGGGTTTGTACTCACCTGACAGAGACAGAGAGAGGGAAAGCGAGGAATCACCTCTCAGGGTGAATTGTCATGCTGCAATACCTTCTCCTCCATTCTCTTCTCAGGACCTTGGATAGCACATACCCACTGTGATTTTCAAGCTGCCAGTCAACCACAAGAATCATGACTGACCATCTGGTAATCCAGTGCCTTAACACCACATCACCTACCTGCTGTAATGTTGAGAATCATCAAGATCTGCTTTCTATAATACTCTAGGTGTGGAGGGCATTGCATATGGAAGCCATCTTGGGAGCTTCTTGAGAGCTGTCTGCCATCTTAGAAACCTTAGGCTTCACTTCCTCATTGAGCAAATCATGTCTCAGAAATCATGTGACCAACTGTTGTTAGGCAACAGGAGATCCAACCACATCAATGATTGGCTCATACCGTTGTATCTCCTTACAGGCAACCAATCAATGCCCACCAGCCTGTATATAAAGCACAGTTCGCTCTGCAATAAACGAAGACTTGATCAGCACCTCATCTGGTCTCCACTCTGTGTATGTCTGTGAGAGTTCTGTGAGCCTGTGTATATGTGGGTTCCCTTTTTCACCATCCTCACCCAGGTACCTGTTTGACTGTCCTGCGGGTTGGGGCATCTAGGAAGTGGATATAGTTATTCAATCTGAATAAAATCAATGGTCTGTGGTTCTTGATCCATTTTATTTTAAATGGGTAAGATAAGTACTTACCAAAAATATTTAGTCCTACATCTTTTAAACATTATATTTGAATGTAATGGGAAAGAAGTAGCACTGTTGTTTCAAGGTGCCCTTCCAGCAGTGGCAGAGTCATATTTTGTGTTTCACCACACCCACAATGCTATTCAGTGGTTCATAAAACATCTCTGAAGCTCGGCCTAGCAGATGTTGTGTTGTTAAGGCACTGGACTCCCACATGTCTGACCTCAGTTCTAGTCCTGGACCTGGCAGCTTGCTTTTTCACTTTCCCTTCCTCTCTCTCTCTGCTCAAAATTAAAATTAAAAATATAATAATAAAATTAAATAAATATTTATTTTAAAATATCTATGAAACTTTTATATTTTTACAAGAATTATTTATTTAATTATATTTGTTATTATTATTTTTTTAATTTGACCAAGGAGAGACAGAGAGAGAGAGATGGTTAGAAAGCAAGTCACCAAGTCCAGGATTAAAACCATGGTCAGTCATGTGAAAATCTAGTGCCTTAATCACCAAGTGAGCTGTTGGCCCTTCTTTTTGTTTATGAAAGGCAACAAAAGATAGATGTCAAGGGAAAATAATTTTTTTTCTTCTACAGCAAATTCTGTTCCAATATGAGTTTATCTGTGTAATTAGCTTATACTATGGCTCCTTGAAACTGGTCTATTATTGCTATTTTATAGGTTCATAGTATGTGTTACTGTCAAATAATATTATTGATAGTTACTCCTATTGCCTTAATTCATAAATTATTTGGCTGGTTATATAGGTATGTATATTTGATGTTTAGATAAACGTTAGAATAATTTTGGTCCCTTTTTCTTTGAAAAGAAAATATTGGAATTTTGGTGGGAGGCCATTACATTTATAGATGAATTTTGGAAAATTGGTCATTTGATAAAGATAAATTTTCCTTATGTACATAGGTACATGTTATGTACAAGCAGCTTTCATGTCCCTCAATACATTATTTTCTCATGTAGTCTACATATTTATTTTTAGAAACATGTGGAGGGCCTGCAAGGTGGAGTGGTGGTTAAGGTGGCTGGATCCCACTTGGCCAACAGCACAGTTCAAATTCTAGATCTGATGGCTTGAAAAACACAATAAGCACATGTGTGTGTATGTTCACTGTCCTGAGAAGGATGGAAGAGGATGGGTTGCTGTGGATCAGCCCACCTGGTGTGCAGTTTCTTCCCCATTTTTTTTTTTTTCTCTTTCTCTATGTTTCTCAGGGGGCAGTTGCTTCCCCATTTTTTTTTTTCTCTTTCTCTATGTTTCTCAGATAGGTGCAGGTACCCTGTAGCAAATTAAAAAAAAAATACATGGGATATATCACATATGAGTCTTATATAACTTATGCTGTGTTTTACACTTTTAAAAAAATACATGGGATATATCACATATGTGTCTTATATAACTTATGCTGTGTTTTACACTTTTTGCTAAATTGGGCCTATAAGATCTAAAATATGGCTCACTCCTAGAAACATTTCCTCTATACCTTCTCATTCATCTCTTCCTCTTGACACTTTCCCCTTGGTTTCAGATGTTTGGATTCATGCTACTGTGAGCACTTACCATAGTACTTATGTGTATGTATGTATTTGTTTGAGTTTATGCTTTTGGTGTGTGAATGACTCATTATATTATGTGTCTTCAGAGTCCAGTTTCCCAAATTATACGTAACTGACACTCCAATTTTGGTTGTAAGAGTACAGTTGTCCCACATTTATTGATGCTGTTTAATTTTTTTTTAATTTGGTATTATTTCATATTTCTCCACTTACTAATGATGTTAAACATGTTTTGTACATTTATTGAACATTTAGAAAGAAATCTTCTTTGTGAAGTATCTGTCTAAGTGTATCACCTATTTTCCATTGGGAGAGCTCAGCTTTTTCTAACTAAAAATTTTTATTATCTACTTCAGAGCAGGAAGCAGGAAGATCATGAGCTGGCAAGACCCTGTTTTTTTTAATTGTTGTTTTTTGTTTGTTTGGTTGTTTTTTTTAGGTTTTTGCTAAATGGATGAAAATATGGGATCCAAGTTTAATAAAATTGGCAGAAATGCTATAACTAACAAAAACAATTCAAATAAGTAACTTCAGCTATCTTATGTAAGTTTTAAAATAGCCTTGAATTAGAATATTTTATTTTATTTTATTTTTTACTATTATTATTATTTAATTTATGTTTTTACAGAAATTTTTGCTATAGGGCACACATGTTCATCAAAGAGACATAATCAGAAAGTGGGAAATCTCTCCCCAGAAGGGATGGCCATGCCACAGTCCCTTTTATTCCACTCTCCTCTCAGGATTTTGGGCATGCTCACACATGCATCCCCGTGTGCATTTCAAACCACATGTCTGAGACTTAAACCACAGTCAGCCATGTAAGTCTTTTAGCAATGTAACAATTTCACCTTCTGCTGTCCCACATTTATTTATTTATTCATTTATCACTAACTATTTTTATTTATTTATTTTATATTACATGTAGTAATATATATCTTTATTTTGTCCAGAGAGGTTTTTTGCTATGGGGCACATGCACTCGTCAGAAAGACGGAGAGAGACAGACAGAAAGTGAGAAATCACCCCCCAGGGAGAAAGGCCACACCGCAATCCTTTCTCCTCCATTCTCCTCTCAAGATCTTGGGCATGAGGGACTAGCAGTTAGTGTAATTGCTATGTCGCTGGACTCCCATGTAGTAGACCACGCTTCAAGTCCTAGACCCGGTGGCTTAAACTCACGCCAGGCGTGTGTGCGTGCATGCCCAAGATCCTGAGAAGGGAATGGAGGAGATGTGGCCATCCCCCATGGAGGTGATTTCTCGCTTTCTGTCTGTCTCTCTCTGTCTTTCTGGAGAGTGCACAAGCCCTATAGCAAAAACCTCTCCCCCCCAAAAAAAACACTCCAATATTCAAAAAAGCCTGAAACCAACACTTTTTTATTTTAAGCTTTTTTGATAAGGGAACTTAATATGTATTTGGTTTCTATTCTTTTACCAGTAGTAGTAGTGTCTATAGGGGAAAATCTTTAGAGTAGTTGTTCCTTTTTCCCCTTAGTTTTTTATTTGCAAAACGTTAATATTTAACAATAAATATAGAGGACAAGCAAGAAAGAAGTAGTTGACTTGCACTGTGGGTGGGAAACTCAAGCTACATGAGACAAAGTTACTGTTACTCAGTAGGATGTGCTGGAGTCTGCAGTATGAAAGACTCATGTTTCTTATCCTAAGAGTTTCAAACAACTCAGATGGGAGACTAAAAGTGATAAATGGTACTAATTTTTGCTGCTTAACCATTTTCCTTGATCTTGTTCTCTGATCCCATACATTCCAGATTGTTCATTGGATTTGTAATAAACTTCTAAAAGGAAATTTCTTGTTCATTTACTTGAGATCTTCTTTTGTGTTCATCTTATTAAACAATAAATATGCTCCAAAGATGCTCACAAGTTCAGTTACTAAATTCTTTTAATGAGCTTCCAAACCACTAGTTTCATAGGGTCAGCCATCCTGAAGTTCTAGCTTTCCTGCCTAATTCTTCTGTTGTTATATTTTTGGAGAAAGCTGCTGATTTTGGCTGTTGGATATAATTTAGTAATGATCACTTTGCAAGATGGTTGCTCCTCACAGAATTTGTAGATAAATTCATTAAGATTGTTCCATATAAAAATCACTCACAGTCAAGCAGCAAATGGTTTATTTTTATTTTGTTTTTTAGAATGATTTACCTAACTCTACTTATTATTATTTTTAACTTGATCAGAGAGCCAAAGAGAAAGAGGGAAAGTGAGAAAGCAAGCTGCCATCTCTGGAATTCAAGTCATCATCGACCATATGAGAGTCCAGTGCCTTAATTACAATGTCACTTGCTGGCCCCTGCTTTTTTGCGATTTTGTTTGTTTGTTTTGTTTATTTAAAGTTTTTGGCGTAAAGAATGTGCACTTGCTGGAGAGGGACATAGACAGTGAGAGGGAAAATGAGGAATCATATTCTGTGGGAATGACCACTGGATTCATTCTCCCAAAATTTTGGGCAAGCCCACACTTGTGCCCAGCATAATTTTCAAGCCTTGAGGTCCAGGACTTGAACTGCTGTGGGCCCTGTGGTAATCCAGCAACTTAACTGCTATGCTACATCACCTCCTGTATTCAGTTTTTTGTTTTTATAATTACAAACTGTGGATCAGCAGATGGCATAATTTTTACATTGCTTGACTCCCATACAGTTGACTGAAGTTTGAAATCCAGTCCTGACAGCTTAACTCATGCCAGGTGCCTGTGCATGCATGCCCAAAATTCTGAGAAGAATAAAGAAGAAATATATTGTATAGCCATCTCTATAGGAGATGATTTCTCAGTTTCTGTTTCTCTGTCTCTCTGGTGATCACACAGGCCCAATAGCAAAAATTCCTCTAAATAAACAAGTGAAATTATAAGTCAAAGTAAGAAGTCAACATCCTTTACTAAGAATAGTTTGTTTTTGGTTTTTTAGCTTTTTTTTCCTTTGAGATTTTTTTTTGCTCTAGGGCACTTGTACTCACCAAAGACACAGAGAGATAGAGACAGAAAGCGAGAAATCACCCCCCAGAGGGGATATGATGTTAAACATGTTTTGTACATTTATTGAACATTTAGAAAGAAATCTTCTTTGTGAAGTATCTGTCTAAGTGTATCACCTATTTTCCATTGGGAGAGCTCAGCTTTTTCTAACTAAAAATTTTTATTATCTACTTCAGAGCAGGAAGCAGGAAGATCATGAGCTGGCAAGACCCTGTTTTTTTTAATTGTTGTTTTTTGTTTGTTTGGTTGTTTTTTTTAGGTTTTTGCTAAATGGATGAAAATATGGGATCCAAGTTTAATAAAATTGGCAGAAATGCTATAACTAACAAAAACAATTCAAATAAGTAACTTCAGCTATCTTATGTAAGTTTTAAAATAGCCTTGAATTAGAATATTTTATTTTATTTTATTTTTTACTATTATTATTATTTAATTTATGTTTTTACAGAAATTTTTGCTATAGGGCACACATGTTCATCAAAGAGACATAATCAGAAAGTGGGAAATCTCTCCCCAGAAGGGATGGCCATGCCACAGTCCCTTTTATTCCACTCTCCTCTCAGGATTTTGGGCATGCTCACACATGCATCCCCGTGTGCATTTCAAACCACATGTCTGAGACTTAAACCACAGTCAGCCATGTAAGTCTTTTAGCAATGTAACAATTTCACCTTCTGCTGTCCCACATTTATTTATTTATTCATTTATCACTAACTATTTTTATTTATTTATTTTATATTACATGTAGTAATATATATCTTTATTTTGTCCAGAGAGGTTTTTTGCTATGGGGCACATGCACTCGTCAGAAAGACAGAGAGAGACAGACAGAAAGTGAGAAATCACCCCCCAGGGAGAAAGGCCACACCGCAATCCTTTCTCCTCCATTCTCCTCTCAAGATCTTGGGCATGAGGGACTAGCAGTTAGTGTAATTGCTATGTCGCTGGACTCCCATGTAGTAGACCACGCTTCAAGTCCTAGACCCGGTGGCTTAAACTCACGCCAGGCGTGTGTGCGTGCATGCCCAAGATCCTGAGAAGGGAATGGAGGAGATGTGGCCATCCCCCATGGAGGTGATTTCTCGCTTTCTGTCTGTCTCTCTCTGTCTTTCTGGAGAGTGCACAAGCCCTATAGCAAAAACCTCTCCCCCCCAAAAAAAACACTCCAATATTCAAAAAAGCCTGAAACCAACACTTTTTTATTTTAAGCTTTTTTGATAAGGGAACTTAATATGTATTTGGTTTCTATTCTTTTACCAGTAGTAGTAGTGTCTATAGGGGAAAATCTTTAGAGTAGTTGTTCCTTTTTCCCCTTAGTTTTTTATTTGCAAAACGTTAATATTTAACAATAAATATAGAGGACAAGCAAGAAAGAAGTAGTTGACTTGCACTGTGGGTGGGAAACTCAAGCTACATGAGACAAAGTTACTGTTACTCAGTAGGATGTGCTGGAGTCTGCAGTATGAAAGACTCATGTTTCTTATCCTAAGAGTTTCAAACAACTCAGATGGGAGACTAAAAGTGATAAATGGTACTAATTTTTGCTGCTTAACCATTTTCCTTGATCTTGTTCTCTGATCCCATACATTCCAGATTGTTCATTGGATTTGTAATAAACTTCTAAAAGGAAATTTCTTGTTCATTTACTTGAGATCTTCTTTTGTGTTCATCTTATTAAACAATAAATATGCTCCAAAGATGCTCACAAGTTCAGTTACTAAATTCTTTTAATGAGCTTCCAAACCACTAGTTTCATAGGGTCAGCCATCCTGAAGTTCTAGCTTTCCTGCCTAATTCTTCTGTTGTTATATTTTTGGAGAAAGCTGCTGATTTTGGCTGTTGGATATAATTTAGTAATGATCACTTTGCAAGATGGTTGCTCCTCACAGAATTTGTAGATAAATTCATTAAGATTGTTCCATATAAAAATCACTCACAGTCAAGCAGCAAATGGTTTATTTTTATTTTGTTTTTTAGAATGATTTACCTAACTCTACTTATTATTATTTTTAACTTGATCAGAGAGCCAAAGAGAAAGAGGGAAAGTGAGAAAGCAAGCTGCCATCTCTGGAATTCAAGTCATCATCGACCATATGAGAGTCCAGTGCCTTAATTACAATGTCACTTGCTGGCCCCTGCTTTTTTGCGATTTTGTTTGTTTGTTTTGTTTATTTAAAGTTTTTGGCGTAAAGAATGTGCACTTGCTGGAGAGGGACATAGACAGTGAGAGGGAAAATGAGGAATCATATTCTGTGGGAATGACCACTGGATTCATTCTCCCAAAATTTTGGGCAAGCCCACACTTGTGCCCAGCATAATTTTCAAGCCTTGAGGTCCAGGACTTGAACTGCTGTGGGCCCTGTGGTAATCCAGCAACTTAACTGCTATGCTACATCACCTCCTGTATTCAGTTTTTTGTTTTTATAATTACAAACTGTGGATCAGCAGATGGCATAATTTTTACATTGCTTGACTCCCATACAGTTGACTGAAGTTTGAAATCCAGTCCTGACAGCTTAACTCATGCCAGGTGCCTGTGCATGCATGCCCAAAATTCTGAGAAGAATAAAGAAGAAATATATTGTATAGCCATCTCTATAGGAGATGATTTCTCAGTTTCTGTTTCTCTGTCTCTCTGGTGATCACACAGGCCCAATAGCAAAAATTCCTCTAAATAAACAAGTGAAATTATAAGTCAAAGTAAGAAGTCAACATCCTTTACTAAGAATAGTTTGTTTTTGGTTTTTTTTTTTTTTTTGAGAGGTTTTTGCTATAGGGCACATGCGCTCGCCAGACAGACAGAGACAGAGAGACAGAAAGCAAGAAATCACCCCCCGGGGGGGATGGCCATGCCGCAACCCCTTCTCCATTCTCCTCTCGGGATCTTGGGCACGCACACACACGTGCCTGGCATGAGCTTAAGCCACCGGGTCCAGGACTCGAACCGCGGTTGACTATGTCCAGTGACATAACCATTACGCTAACTGCTGGTCTCTAAGAATAGTTTTGTGAGGGTTTCTGAGTGTTTTCAAACCCCCACTGTGCTCTAAGTACAATCTCTGAAAGTCCACTGTGTCCTATTTGCAGAAGGAAATACATTCAGTGCATTCACTGTATGTACTCCCAGAACTTGCAAATACCGAGGAACTGTTATAATCTAACTCATTATGAGCTCTCTTCAGGGACTTGTTGCCTCCCATTCTGAATAAGTTAATTTTTAAACCATTATGAATAAGTTATCTTTGAAGTTTAGGATCTTGAGTAGCATATTCATAAAATTTAAGCTTCACTGCCAGAGAGAAAATATTTGAAATAAATTTAGAAAACAGTGTTGAAGCATGCTGAACCCATTCAAATGTGAGAGTATACAGGTATTTTTATATATCTATATCTATATATTTTTACATAGATATACCATGGTTTATTTTTCCATTCACCAAATGATAAATGCTTTGAGTTGCTTCCAGGTTGAATTATTATTAAGTGTGCGGGGAGGTGATTTCTCACTTTCCCTCTCTCTCTGGAAGGCACACACAAAAACTAGGAAAAAAAAAACTCAAAAAGACAAATCCTCCTACTCATCATCCACACTACCATCATCACATCACCATCATTATCTTCCTCACTACTAATATCACCATTACCAACATCATCGGTACATGACTACCATCATCGTCATCATCATCATCACCTTTGCTACCATCATCACCACCACCATTATCACTACCAGTATAACAATCATCACCATCCAAACCATTACCATCAATATCATTACCACTATCACCACTACCGTCATTATTTATCTTCATTTTCTTTTTTCTTTCCTTATTTTTTTTAGTTTTTTTAAAATATTTATACATTAAATTGCTATACGTCATTTAGATTGTGAAGATTTTACCCAGTATGATATTCTCCTCAGTCCAGCCCAGTTGAGACCACCATACACGTCCTTGTCAACAGACAAAAATTCTTATCTGTGTCCCACAAGTGTCTTACCTCTCCATCTTCCCAAATTTCCTTTTCTACGAAAAAACGCTCGTCCCCTCCCACATGCTTTCCACTTTGCCTCTCGTGTCAATTACAATTTTTAATGCATTTATGTTCTCCAGACTTTCAGTCTCTACCACAGAGTGCCAAGAGTTGGTATATGTTAAGTGGAGACATAAAATGTCTCTCTTTCATAGCCTGACTTGCTTCACTCTGCAACAAATTTTCCATATTTATCCACTTTCTATCGAATTCCAGGGCCCTGTTTTTTATGGCTGAATAGTATTCCATGGAGTATATGTGCCACAATTTTTCAATCCATTCAACTGTCTGTGGAAATTTGGGTTGGTTCCATGTCTTAGCAATCGTGAATAATGCTGCAATGAAAATAGTTGTGCAAATGCTTTCTGACAGTGCTCTCCAGTCCTTTGTGTAGATACCCAGCAGTGGAATTGTTCGATCATATGAAAGTTCTATTTGAAGGTCTTTGAGGAACCTCCATATTGTTCTCCACAGTGGCTGGACCAATTTACATTCCCACCAACAGTGCAGGAGTGGCTCTCTTTCAAAACATCTTCTCCAGCACTTATCCTTATTTGTTTTTTTAATGTTCGCCATTCTGACCAGGGTTAGGTGATATCTCATTGTGGTTTTCATATGCATCTCCCTTGCAATGAGGGGTGTTGAGCATTTTTTCGTATGCTTTTTGGCTGTTTGTGTATCTTCCTTAGAGAGTTGTTTATTCAGCTCATTTTCCATCCTTTAATTGAGTTAATCATTTCCTTCTGGGTAAGCTGCTGGAGTTCCCTGTGTATTCTGGTTATCAGTCCCTTATCTGATGCACAGTTAACAAAAATTCTCTTCCACTCTGAGGGCTGTCTATTCACACTAATTATGCTGTCCTTTGCTGTGCAGAAACTCCTTAATCTGATGTAATTCCACCTGTATATTTTGGGGATTATTGCCTGCACTTTGGGGGTGTTGCTTAAGAAGTCTTTGCCTAACCCAATGTCTCTAGAAGTTTCGCCAGGGTTTTCCACCAGTAGTTTTATAGTTTGCAGTCTTAGCTTTAGATCTTTGATCCACGGTGATTTGATTTTTGTTAATTGTGACACATAGGGGTTCAGATTCATCTTTCTGCAGATGGATACCCAGTTTTTCCGGCACCATTTACTAAAGAGGTTCCCCTTTCCCTCTGGAATGACTGGTACCCTTTGTCAAAGATGAATTGGCTGTATGTTTTGGGGTTTATTTCTGGAGTCTACTCTGTTCCATTAGTCCTTGTGTCTGTTTTTGGGCAAATACCATGCTGTTTTGATTATCACAGCTTTGTAATATATTTTGGGTTCAGGAAGTGAGATGCCACCTACTCCAGTCTCCTTGCACAGGATGGCATTAGAAAAACGGGGTCTTTTATGGTTCCAGACAAATTCTATGATTGTGTTTTCTAGATCTGTGAAGAATGTCTCTTGTAATTTTATAGGGATTGCATTAAACATATAGATTAATTTGGGTAGGATTGTCGATTTGATTATATTGATTCTGCCAATCCAGGAACATGGTATGTCCTTCCACTTTTTAGTGTCCTTTTCAATTTCCTTTTTTAAGGTTTTCAGTTTTCCATATAGAGGTCTTTGACTTCCTTGGCTAATTTTATTCCTGAATATCTTGCTTCTTGTGGCTATGGTAAATGGAATTACTTTCTTCAGTTCTGTCTCTTCTCTGTTTGTTGTTTGTATATAGAAATACTATAGATTTTTGTAAGTTAGTTTCATATCCTGCCACTTTACTGTATGCATTTTTTACTGTGAGAAGTTTCTTCATGAATACTATTGGGTCTTGTATGTATACAATCATGTCATCTGCAAACAGATATAATTTCAGCTCTTCTCTATTGCAAAGTCTTCTATTTCCTTCTCTTATCATATTGGCTAGAACTTCCAGTACTGTTTTGAATAGGGGCTGAGAAAGTGGGCATCCTAGTCTTGTACCTATTTTCAGTGGAAGAGCTTTCACCTTTTCCCCATTCACTATAATGTTAGCTGTAATTTTTTCATAAATGACTATTCTTATGCATAGAAATGGTCCTTCTATGCCAATTTTACTGAGAGTCTTGATCATAAAGGCATGTTGTATTTTGCCGAATGCTTCTTCCACACCAATTGAAATGACCATATGGTTTTTACTTTTCTTTCTGCTAATATGGTGTATTGCATTTATGGTTTTATGTATGTGGAACCACTCTTGTATCCCTGGAATAAACCCTATCTGGTCGTGATGAATAGCTTTTTATTTTTCTTTTTTTGAAGAGGTTTTTGCTATAGGGCGTGTGCACTCGCCAGACAGACAGAGACAGAGAGATAGAAAGTGAGAAATCACCCCCCCCAGGGGGTGGCCACATCGCAATCCCTTCTCCTCCATTCTCCTCTCGGGATCTTGGGCACTCACGCACAAGCACCCAGCGTGAGTTTAAGCCACCGGGTCTGGGACTTGAACCACGGTTGACCACGTGGGAGTCCAGCGACATAGCCATTACACTAACTGCTGGTCCCATGAATAGCCTTTTTAAGTGCTGTTGAATACACTTAGCAAGTATCTTGTTCAGAATTTTTGTATCTATATTCATCAGGGATATAGGTCTGTGGTTTTCCTTTTTTGTTATATTTTTATCGTTTTGGAAATGAGGGTAATGGAGGCTTCATAGAATCGATTTGGAAGGGTTCCTTCCTTTTGGATCTCTAGATACAGTGTGAGTAGAATGGGGGTTACCTCTTCTTTAAAAGTTTTTTAAAGTTCAGCAGTGAAGCCATTGGGGCCTGGACTTTTCTTTGTTGGGAGGTTGTTTATTACTGATTCAATCTCATTGCTTGTTATATGACTATTCAGGCTTTCTATGTCTTCCTGAGTCAATCTTGGTAGATTATGTGTCCAGGAATTTGTCCATCTCATTCAGGTTTTCTCCCTTGTTACCATAGAGTCGCTCATATTACCTTCTAATGATGTTTTGTATATCTGTTATATCTGCTGTAATGTTGCCTGATTTGTTGCAAATTTGACTTATCACAAAATTCGATTAATTTGACTTGTCACAAATTAAGAAGCACTCTCTCTTAATTAGTCTAGCTAATGGTGTGTCAATCTTGTTTATCTTTTCAAAGAACCAGCTTTTGCTTTCATTTATTTTCTGTATAGTTCACTTATTTTCTATTTCTTTTGATTTCTGCTCAAATCTTAATTATTTCTTTTCTCCTTGCATTTTTTGGATTTTCCTTTCCATCTTTTTCTTGTGTGTAGTAATTGCTATGAACTTCCCTCTTATGACTGCTTTTGCAGTATCCCATAGATTATGGAAACTTGTGTATTTGTCATTAATTTTCATGAATCTTTTGATTTCCTTCCTAATCTCTGCAGTAGTAATGGTGACATGGGTGAACAGGAATTAGACTGAGACCTCATGCCCTTTAACATGTTTTCAGCCAGCTACAGCCAGAGTAAGCTCCAGACTGCAGTCCTGATGGCCAGGAGTCATGCATATTTATTATAGGAGTTTTACAGGAGTAGGATGGGTGAGGGGAAGTAAGTGAAAGATTTTACTCCAAAAGGTAAAGCACTCAAAGTATAGGAACAATAATTATAAAACATGACGTCTGTTTTGTTTAGATATAAACAGTCATAATTCTTAGAACGAGGAAGTCCATTTTTTGGGTGCATTCTCTTCTTAGATCTTGATTACCAGGGAGGGTCTTTTGGATGAGAAGGCTCCCAGGAATCTTGATAACCTCAGTCGCAGACCAGCTTGATAACTTCCGTCATGAATTGGCTTGAGAACTTGAGCCTCAGGTCAGCTTGAGAACTTTAGCCTCAGGCTAGGGTGGCAGCAAATTATTGGTTATAAGGGCCTAGAAATAAATCCTGACTGGTATAGTAAAGACGAAGTTAATATATACTAGAGTGGAATAGCTATGTTATCTCTGGGGTAATCCACAGCTAAGAGGATGAATCTAATGTCTACATGGGAAAGGAATATGGTCTTGTGAGCAGCTTAATGACTGACCTAAAGGTTACTGTGTACTTGGGACCCTCTACGTGTTGCTCTATTCAACGGCTGTGGCTTGGGGATCGGCAATCTTCCCTTGTCCTGAGATTAAAGGTGGCTCATGGTCTTTGGGATAACAGCACCTCGTGGATGAGCCACTGAGCCCCTCCCAGCTACTGAGATCATTTTGCCAATTAATAGCTTTAACCTAAACCTTTCTAATGCTTATCTATGTAATTCCCAGTAGAAGTGAATGTAACATTCTTTATTGACATTTTCCAGGAGGGTGGAGGTGAATCTAATGGGAGTAATTCCCACTTGCAGTCACCACCTTAGTGGATCCACATTCCTTCAGGACTGTTGTAAAAGTTATAGTGAGGCTGGGGGTGCCTTTATGGGGTACTGGGGTACAGCAATAAGGTTCACGGCAGAGAAATTGAGTGCAGGCCAGTACAGCAACACAATAGAGGTCCAGAACTCATAAAACTGTTGACCTTGAAAACAGTTCTCCTCAGCTGAGTCCTTGCTCTGAGGCATGAGGGGCAGTTCTTTCATACTCAGCTTGTGTTAACTGCATAGTCCCAACAGCTAGCATCTTTTTGTCCTGGCTAGCACTGGGTCTAGGAGGGCACACTGGCTGGGGGAGACTTCACAGCTGTGAAGTTGAACCCAGAGGTCCTATATGGGCATTTTATAATATTTTCCAATGTAGATATGACCTGAAATGGTGTTCACTGACCTTATAACAGTAAAGGTATTAGGCTGTAAATGTGCTATTCTGTAACATGTTCCATCAACAATTTATAAGGTCACCTTTTATGTCTTTGTTAAGCTGATTTTGATGAAAACTTATTCATGTACACGTAAAGAGGAACGATGCTCTGCTATGCTCCCATATGTTGTCAAAAAATTATATTAAATCTTTCAGTATAGAGACCTGCAGGGCTGGTGTACAACTCCTTTGAGACTCTGTCATTAGTCTTTTAAATCAAATCACTAAACATCTAATCCATATGGTGCTGTCTTACACTTATACACACAACTGTATATCTGTGCATAGGATATATATAGTCATCAGGACTCTGTGTTAATTGCTGATCTCTGACACTATCCAATTTTGTTCAATATGTGCTGTTTTATTTATTGAGAAGGATTTTACTTAATGATGTGTGAGGTGACCAGAGGGATAGAGAAAGACAGAAAGGGAGAAATCATCCTCCCTGGAAGGATGTCCATGACACAATCCCTTCTCCATTCTCCTCTTTGGATTTTGGGCACACAACCATGAACGCTGAGCATGAGTTTCAAGCCACTGGGCCTGGGACTCAAACTGGTTGACCAATGGCAGTCCAGCACCTTAAACACTATATCACCTGCTGGGTATCAGTATGTATTCTTTCAATCTTCAATAGTTAAAACATTCATTAAGATCTTGGAGGTGGGTGCAACCAGCAAATGGCTTAATGGTTATATTATTGGACTCCCATATGGCCAACCACAGTTCAAGTTCCAGACCTGGAGGCTTTAAATTCCTGCTAGGGGTGTGTGTGGGTGTGTGTGTGTGTGTGTGCCCAAGAGGAGAATGGAGAAGGGATTGCAGTGTGACCCAGTAGTCGGGGGAATGATTTCTGGTGTTATGTCTCTCTGGTGAGCACACATGTCCTATAGTAAAAAGTCTCTAAAACAATTTTTAAAAAGAACTTTGGAGGTGGCGGTGTTGATGGTAGAGCTGGCAGGGCTTCAACATCATTATCACCCAACCTCCAATGGTAGTGGGGACCCCATTGAGGGCCCCTAGCTGGTCCCTTCCTCTTCTATGCTTTTCTCCATCTTAGTCCCTCTGCCTCCTTCCTGTACCAACCCTTCTTACAGGAACCTATCATCAGTTGCAACTCTAGGCCAAGGGGCACAGGTACTTTCTGAAGTCACACCAGGGGCAGAAATGTGCTGGTGGTGAAGAATTGCAGTTAACTGGGCTTCTCACTCTATAGGCTGACTCATTTGGAGATGCCAAGGACAGTGATGTGTGCTCCAGAGTTCTTATACTGGAAAAGGCAACCTTAAAAATCCTTACCCTTGATGACTTTTTTTGGGGGGGAGAGGTATTTGCTATAGGGCACATGCACTCACCAGAACGAGACAGAAAGACAAAGTGAGAAATCATCCCCCAGGGAGGAAGGCCACACACCCCTTATCCTCCATTCTCCTCTTGGGATCTTGGGCACACACACACACATGCCCAGCATGAGTTTAAGCCACCAGGTCCAAGACTTGAACCACGGTCTACTACATGGGAAGCCAGTGACATAGCCATTACGTCAACTGCTGGTCCCATGACATCTTATATATATTATTGCCTTTTTAATATCTGAGAGCAAATGGGGAGAAATGGTCTCTTAGGAACTTTGATGATCAGTCTTCTGGACTCCCACATGCTGATCATGGATTGAAAATCATGCCAGGCATGGATGCATGTGTGCCTGAAATCCCAGGAGGAAAATGAAGAAGTGTTAGTTGATGGCCATCCCCCTGAAGGGTAATTTCTCACTTCCCCCTCACTACCCAGGTCTCTCTCTCACAAGCACATACACCCTAAGGGGGAGGAAGAAAAAAAAAAAAAACACCCTGTAATTATATTCAAGGTTCTTATGGAGAGCAGCCACTTTGAAAACATGTGATTAACACATGTGGCCTAAAGACACATGTAGATATGTGCTTTTGTAAGCTATTCTAGTAGGGCTACTGAGCAGCATTTACATATGAAAGCAATACTTGCCTACTGTCAATGGCTGTCTTTTTGAAACTCAATACTTTGATACTGCCTAGTATTAGGCTAAAGGAAGTCACAAACCTTTTTTAAGATTATTCCTCCAAAAGGATTTGTGAAATTATATGGCGCCAGTTATTTTTACTACCTTTGTATCCTTGTCTTTAGTTACAGACTCTGATTTTTTAGGTAAAAAGGAGGCATAGCCCTCCGGAGTGGAGCTACTGAATGAACCAACTCCGTTGTTTTGTTGTTTTGTTTTGTTTTGTTGAGGGTTTTGTTTTAAGCACTCCTTAATTAAATTTTATAGGGAGAAAGCAAAGAAGGGAATTTTGCTAGGACCCTCTGTTGTATATTGTTTTCTGACTCTGTCCCAAATTTCTTTATAAACTGTTTTTTGCTCTGGGAACCAAGGCCATATTTTTTGCACAAAAATTAGGAACTGACGTAACTGCTTGATGCTAACTTTATTGCCCCTAGCTTTTAACATGTAAGACAACACATGAACATACATTTTTTTAGACAATTTTGTCCCCATGTTTTACACTGAATAATAATAGAATGCACTCCTTTTCTTGTTTTATAATCTCCTTATTTTACTCTGATATCTTTTTACTCTGGTATCTCTTTTACTCTAGTATTGCATCTATTTCTAATCCGCAGCCTTCCCCACTCAGGAAAATGTGTTTATGCTAAGCTGGCCTCGGCAGATTCTGTCTAAAAAAATGTGCACTTGTGACCAGCGGGTGACATGATGGTTAAGTTGATGGACTCCAAAGTTCAGAGGACACTGGTGACGTCCTGATCTGCAGGGATGTTTCCAGAACCATGGTGCTTGCGCATCAATGAGAGGTGTGAGAGTGAAGGTCCAGACCCAGCTTATAGAAATGGAACACCAGTCATCAGATACTGAGGAAGAAAGCAGAAGCAAGAGAAAAAAGAAACACCACAGTCATCTTCAAGCCGTTCTTCAGGTAGTAGAACATACAGCTGGAAAAAAGGTGGAAGGAAATCAAGATCAAAGTCAAGATCTTGGTTCAGAGATCTCCAGCCTTGTTCACATTCTTATGATAGAAGATGCAGGCATCAATCAAGCAGTAGTTCTTCTTATGGCTCTAGAAGAAAACGAAGTCAAAGTTGTTCAAGGGGTTGAGGGAAATCCTATAGAGTTCAGAGGTCTAGATAAAAAAGCAGAACAAGGTCCAGGCCAAGAAATCGTCCACTTTCCCATAGTCGAAGCAGTGAGAGATCAAGTCACAGAAAAACCCATAGTCTCTCTAGAGATACAGAATGGTGTAAAGGCAGAGAGAAAGAGAAAAAGAGGAGAAAGGCAAGGACAAGGAATTACATAACATCAAATGTGGGGAATCTGTAAACATCAAAGCTGGATTAGAACATCTGCCGCCAGCCTAACAGGCCAAAGCCAGGCTACCGCTGATTCTTGAAGCTGCTGCAAAATCCGATGAAACATTAAAAGCCGAAGAAAGAAATGAAGAAGCAAAGAGAAGAAAAGAGGAAGACCAAGCTACCCTGGTAAAACAAGTGAAAAGAGTAAAAGAAATTGAAGCTATTCAAAGTGATTCTTTTGTTCAGCAGACATTCAGATCAAGTAAAGTCAAAAAGACAGTAGAACCTAGTGAAATGAAACATGCAGCTTCAGCATCTGGATCAGCAATCAGTAGTTGCTGACCCACCCAGTACTGAAAAAGAAATAGACCCTAGCAGCATCCCTACTGCTATCAAGTATCAAGATGACAATTCTTTGGCCCATCCAAATTTGTTTATTGAGAAAGCTGAAGCTGAGGAAAAGTAGTACAAGAGATTAATTGCTCTCTGACAGGAAGGACTAATGGGTAGTCCTGTGGCTTAAGTAATATACATGATTGAATTGACAAAAACACTAGAAATTTAGGTTTTAAAATCCCAGTATTAACTTTTTACTCTCAGAAAAGAATTTAGCTGATTAAATAAAGTGGTATTTTCATTTTTCCCTCATGTAGACCTAAATGTTAGTTCATTTGAACTGTATCAAACCTTGCAATTATTAAAACTAGTGTACAAATTTTAACTGCATGAAAACATTATACTGTTAATAAAAGATAATCATAACCAGAAAAGAAAAAAAAGTGATGGACTCTCACATGACTGATTATGGTTTGAATCCCAGACTGGTGGCTTGCTTTCTCACATTCTCTCTCTCATGAGTATGTGTGCCCTACAGCAAATGAAAAAAATAATAATAAAGCAAATTAAATAATTATAAAAATAATGTGCATTCTTCTGCTGTCCTTTACTTTTTCAGGAGTTACTCCTCTCATGTTATTAGTACATTTTAATTACTTGTTTTAGGAATAAGAGAAATCCATGGACTCTTGGTAACTCTTAAGTGTATTTATAAAATGAAAAGCTTTCTATTAAAACATATTTTACACTGGGAAGAATAAAACAAATAGATCTACACAAAGTAAACTTTGGAAATTTCAGTTTAAGACAGTCCATAACAAGCATTTTTTGCCCTTATTCCCTGGAGCTGCTCAACTTCCAAGTTAATCTTAAACATATTTTTAGTTGCGTTTGGTTATGTTAACATTCATTTCTCACTCCACATCATCTTCAGCCAAGTTCTAAGCACTGACAGTCCTCCGACTGATTGTTGGGAGGTTGGTCAGCAGCATCTAGAACACAGGAGGTGATCATGTCTGCTGCAGCACCTGGAGCAACTGTTGCAGCAGTGTACACACTGCAATGGCATTACTCAGATTGTCCATACTGTTCTCATACTTACCTTGGACTAATTACTCTTCACTAAACTGGATTTCTTCAAGAAAAACTTTCTGAACTGCTTCAGCATCTTTAAGGTCAGGTAACTTGGAAAGGTCAGCTTGTTCCTTAAGAGCTTCTTTTTTCATTCTCATAGCTTGGGGTCACTCATTGCTTGCAGTCGAAGTAGAGAAAGTACCAAATAAACTAAGTCAGCACACCTGAGCAAAGATGGCACTATTCCAGCTTACCATTGTCACCCCACAGAGTATAGATGCAGTGCCTATGCCAGCACAGCAGGTCAGCCAGAAGTCTCAGTGCATAACACGCTGCTCAGACTGGCCACCAGCCAGCCAGGGAGACAGAAGGGCTTAACTTTTAATTATATATTTGTGATTATTTTATTTTTGTGTCTAGTTTTATTTTTCTAAAGGATTAAATGACTAGAAGATATAGAAACATAGAAAATGGTTATAAATATGAGATATAGTATGGGAAGAGGGTAGGTGAAGGCAGAGAGTATGAGGAAAGACATTAAGGAGAAAAGTAGAGAGGCAAGGTATTTATGGGACAAAGAAATGGGTTATTATCTGTTGAAGATAAAGTGAACAGTATTCTCAACAGGACTGGTGAGAAAGGTATACATGTTGGAATATTCACTTTGCAAGCTAAATGATATATGTGATTGAATATATAAAAGAAACTGAATTTTAAAAAAATAGAAAAGCATTTGTTGATGATAACATGTATGGTAATATCCTTGATTGAGCTGATATACAATGTATACTGGATGAAAAATCTCATTTTGTATACTGTATTGATGTACAGTGAATGATTATAGACAAGTAATTTTTTTTCATCTGAAGATAAGCTACTTCATGTTTCCTTGCTATTTATCTTTGAATTTAAATTTCTTCTTTCTCTAAATTCTATTGTTTTTAGTCTCTTATCAGAAGAGACATGACCACCTTCTTTCATGAAATATTTCAGTATCAGCTGATGAATAATCTTGTCTCTGTCTTGAGCTCTTTTCAGGCACATTGCGTTCCTTCTACCAGATGCCAGATGCTCCATTCCTTTTTTTTTTTTTTTTTTTTTTAAATCTTTGGAAGACTCACAACTATCTCCTCTTCCTGGTATTACCAGATAATTCATAATTCATTCTTCTTTATACACACACACACACACACACACACACATATTACTTTTCTTTTCTCCATCTGTTTTGTCATTTTTATTTTGCTTCATGCCCTTAGGAAAATGAGAAGCTTCTTCATCCTCAGATTTCTCAGTGCCATCAGGAGATGATTCATACTGTTGTCCCATCTTATTTTTTCCTTCAAGTTTGTAGTTTTCTTTCCTTTTTTCTCAGTTCCCTTTATGCTCTGCTTTTAATCCTCTTCAGAGGATTCATCACTCTCTTCTTTCTTTGTAAACTTCTCAGCAAAATCAGATAAGCCACTCTGTACTTTTCTACACATTTTAGTTTTCAGATGCTTACTCTTTTCTTTAGTTTTGGCAATCATTTTGTCCTCTGGAAAACTAAAATTCTCCACTTTCCCAGAAGGCGGCTTATTATTATCATCAGAGGAAACACCTGGTTGCTGCCTCCTACACAATTCATCAGAATTCCATGATGGTCTTATCTTTATCAACTGTGCTTTCTGCTGAAGAGAAATTCTCTCTGGTTTCCTTTCCGCATCATCAAATGATCCTTCCTGTGCAATCTTCAAAGTTTCCTACCCTTGATTATTCATCCCTTTTCTGCTGTTTTTCATGTTCAGGCTGTTATGATAGATTGTTTTATTCATGCTCTGTATCACTTTTTCTAATTTTGAGTCATAACTATATTTGCAATGCATTTTTGTCATTTCCTTTTTGAAATTACAGAGCATTTAGCTGACTTGCCTTTTTTAACATCAAAATCCGAACCAGAAGTTGAACTTTCTCGTTTCCTTTTTCCTTTATCACTTTTCCTTGTTTGAGTCTTTAAATCATACAAATTCTTATGATTTGTATTAGTGTCATTAATATCAATATCTGAAGAACTGTGGCTCATCCTGTTTACCTCTCTAAGGATTGCTAGCATGTCATTAGAACCTGAATTTTGATTCATAATCTTCGATTGCTTAGATTTAGGCAATTTATTAGGTTTTGGATTATTTACAGCACTGTCAGAATAATTCTGCTTGTCTTTTTTTCTCACTGTTTTTAGTTTCTCCTTAACTGTTTTATGACTTTCATGTGAATTAGATGCTATGAGGTTGGTTTTGGTCCCTTGCCTCAAGGGTGTAATCTTTACACTTGGAGATCTTTGAAGATCAGACTCTTCTAAAACAAATGAAACTTCATTTTCAACTAAATGCCCATTATTACTGTATTCATGTCTAGGCCCACATTTCTCTGACTTGGCTTTCAGATTAGAACTTTTATAGCCATCTTGTAGAGATTTCTGACAATCAGCACCTTTAACTGGGGAACTAGAAAGGGAAACAGGAGTGAGTTTAACATATAATTCTTTTGTCACTTTAGCTGTGTTTTTTGATTTAATACCTCCTCTGTTGGCTTTTGAAGGATTATTTGATTTTACAGATGAACTTTCTAGCTCTTGGTTAGTCCCATAGTTGCCATCCCCTTGATAATCAGCTGAACACTGAACTTCCATAGCATTCTCTAGATTATCAAAAATGTTTTCTGGAACTGAAGGAACAGACACAATATCCATATCTAAGTCTTCAGAAGTGTTTGCAGGTTCACACTGAGGTTCTTTTCTGTCAGATTTCCTATGTTTACCACTAGTATTTTTATTTGATCTTTGCTCCTCTACTGGAACACTCTGATCCATATGCTTACTATTTACCTGTTTTCTTGTCAGTTTACCTTTTGATTTTGAAATACTTTTCCTTTCCAAAGCATGAAGTTTTCCTCCTTTTCGTATTTTTGTTTCAGACTTACTATCTATGACTTTGTGCTCTTGGGTATTTTTCTCTTTGTTTACAGCATTCAAAGCTTGAATCTCTGAATTCAAATGTTCTTCTAAGGCAAGATGAGCCTTCTTTATATCAGCCAACACAGATTTAAAAGCCTTAAGCTGATGCAACTTTGTAGCAGAACTAATTTCGGAATTTTCTGTTGCCTGCTTCAAAAATTTAACATAATTGGAGTTCATGCTGGCTGTGGTCTCAATTAGTTTTTTTACTTTCTTTATCATTTCTTTGGGCACAGATAGTGCTGAGTAAGAGTAGGTTACAGAATCAGAACACGAAACATCTAATTTCTTCTCTTCTCCATTGCAATTTGAACAATTCTTTGGAGAAAATCTGGGAATATGGTCATACACTTTATTACTCTGCTCATTGTTGACTTTTACCTTCTTCTTATTTTGTTTTAACAACTGTTCTAAATTCTCAAACACACTGTTACATGCAGAGACCAAGTCCAGCAAAGGTGCCGGGTGACAAATGTAGCAGTACCACCGGCTGTTTTCATCCATTATTGTAGACAACTCCTTTCGACCAAGGTTGCGCAAAATGCACTTTTTGCAGAAGGCATTATGGCAAAAGTCGCAACAAATCAAATTTCCACCTTCTGCACACCACCTACATTGTTCATCCATTCCATGTGAGTCACGGCTAATATTATCACTCATGTAATACTTAAAGCAATTCTTACAAATAAGAACTTGCAGTGAAGGGTGTCTATAAATGGAATTTTTTTTGAAATGATTGACTTGTTGTCCACAAGCTGTGCAGCTCATAATCCCCTGAAGCCCATCTACTCTATGTTTGAGATTTTCAGTTTTCATTTTACTTCTGCTTCTAAATTCAGGCCCTTTAAAATCATCTTTTCCTTCATTCAGTACTGGCTCTGGTTGTACAATCACTGTACCTTTTGGCAAACTTTGCATAGTAATAACATTTTCTGAATTTTCATTAGAAGCATCTTCACTTACAGTTCCACCCAAAAGTTTTTCATCATCAGATTCTACATACTTTGTTACAACGGAAGGTTTCCTCTTCAATCGCGATGATCCCAAAGATTTGGATTTTTCTGAAGAGATAGCTCCCTCTTCCTTGCTGTTTTTCATCACAGCAGAATTACATCCAAAGCCACTTATTTTATCTGTGCTATGGTTCATCGCAAGTCGTGGAGGTGAACTTGTTTCTTCAGATTCCTCTAATGAGTGTGCCAAGAAGTCATGAAGCTTTTGCACCAATGTATTCAAGTTGCTTTTGCTCGTGCGCTCAGAAGTCATGATTTTGCTTGAACGCGTGTCAGCTTCTGTCCCGTGTGATTTTGAAGTTCTGGGTCCAGTACTTGAAGTGAAGATTCAGCTTTGTGGGAACCCACCACCTTAACCTCCACACCACCTGCTGGGCAAAAAATATTTGAGTTTTAGTACAATTAAGTCACACTTTTCTCTTAATTCAAAACTGTATGAAACTAAGGACTTAAAAATATATAAAAATGTGTACACGTGGCTGTGGTCTTTTTTTCTGGCTCTCATGCTTTAATATGAGGAGGCCAAGCTCTGGCCTGTCTCTAGTTCCCTGTGTCTACAGATTTATTTCACATCTGTGAATGTATCCCTCTTTCTGATTCAGTACCAGAATTTTTTCCTGTGAAAATTCTAATTCTTAAAAAATATTGTATTCTGAAGGGGTGGTACCAGCAGTGATGGGGGGGATATCCCAGGGAGATGGTGCTGATTAACGAATTCCATATGGCTTTGCCATGTTCTTTTCAGAAGTATCAGGTTGGGCAGTTTTTCTCTGTTGTAGAAGTCAGTAAAAATGAGACCAGTGGTGAAGGAATTAAAGTCTTAAAGAATGAACACTATTGAAAAGGATGGAGAAAAGGGACAGTATACACACAAAATTTATTACCTAAAGAGCAAAGTTTCTGCATTCATGAGGATGATTGCTTCTGAGGGGTCCTTGGTGTTTCACAAGAAAAGCTGGAATGCATACCCCTTCTGTAGGACAGCTGTAATGAATGAATATATAAAATATGACTTCTTCAGTAAAACTGAAACATAGCACAAATCAGACTTGGGAAAATTAGAAAGTATACACGGATTAGACCCAAATACATGAAAAACTGTTGAAATTGTCCACAGACATATTGCAGAGTCAAGTTGTACCGGCAGACTACAAAGCTGATGAAGACACAGCATTATTCCACTCAGTCAAGACCAAGTGAGGAGCTTTTGGACCAAACTGAAAGAAAGATCTAGCAAACAACTGTCCTCAGATGTGTGCCTATAAGCTGGTGACCATCAAATTCAACTGGTAGAGACTGCAAAAGCAAAGTATAAAACTTTATGTAGAAGCAAGAAAAAAGGATGCTTACAAACTTTCATTACCAGCTTTCTTTTTTTTAAATTGATAAATGGGTCAATTTGACAATAGAAGACATTACGAGAATGGAAGGAAAATTTCAGAAAGAACTAGAAACGATATATAAGTAGGGTTCCATCTCAGGCACGTTAGCTCTAATGTCTATATGAGTCCCCTGTAGGGTGAGAGACAATATTAAACTATTTACATAATCAAGGTCAAGTGACAGGGGAACAGGTACAGCCAGTGATAAGAATCTGACCAACGTCTTGCAGTGTTGATGTTTCCCAGATGTGCACTTGTGATGTACACACATACACAGGTTCTCTCTATGTGTGTGTATATGTCTGCAGCTGTATGAAAAACACAGATCTGTAGAGCTACAGATCCAGATATACACTATATGTATATACATACAAACATACCAAAGGGATTAGTACAATTTCTCCCAAGTACTATGCTTATCTTCATCAAAAATACAAAAGAAAATATTTTCAGTAAATATACCAAGAACAGATTTTAATAATTATCAGAGTAATATCACTCATGGACAAATTGATTGCAATGTAATACTACCTGTGAGGTTTCATAAATATCAAGTTGGGGAAAAATATAAAAAAATACCTATATATAGTACTCTGATTTTGACCCATGAAAACTCTCAAGGAATGAGCACTTTCCTAGGTAATTATTGCTAAAATCTTAGCTGAAAAAGTAAAGAACCACCATGAGAAATTAGAGAAAAAGAAAGCTTATGCTGGGACCAGCAGGTGGTATGGTGGTTAAGGGTCTGGACGCTCTCACATGGCCGACCAAGGTTGGAGTCCCGGACCTGGTGGCTTGCTTTCTCACTTTCTCTTTCTCTCTCTCTCATCAAATTAAAATAAATGAATAAATAAGTAATTTGTTTAAGAAGAAGAAAGCTTATGTACTTACTCCATGAGAACAAGATCAGTGCATTAACCACTACGCCACGTAATGGTCCCATTAAAAATCCATTTCTAAGTGTAGTTTATTTGGAATTAGTGAGCTATTCAGTTTTCACATTAAAGTCTTTACACCTATCACTTATATATGTGTACCAGCACCAAAGGGGAAAATATCAACTTTGCCCTAGAACAAAATCTTTACATATATGATCTGGCTCTGGAGCTAAGTAACTATATAAAAGGACTTTATAAAATTCCATTGTTAAGTATAGTGTATCCAAGAATAGATTTGTTCAGTTTTCAGACTGAAGCACATTTACATATGGCTTATCCAGGTGCATCAGCAGAAAAGGGGAAAATCCCCACTCTGCCCGAGAACAAAACCTTTTACATGTGTCATTTGGTCCAGGAGTAGAGTAATTGGGCAACAGAACTTCATGAAATTGCATTCTTAAATGTAGTTTGTTTGACATACAGAGTAGATATTTCAAAACGTGAAAAAAATCTTGGGAACCAGCAGTTAGCGTAATCGCTATGTCGCTGGACTCCCACGTAGTCGACCGCGGTTCACGTCCCAGACCCGGTGGCTTAAAACTCATGCCGGGCGTGTGTGCGCTCCTGCCCAAGATCCCGAGAGGAGAATGGAGGAGAAGGGATTGTGGCATGACCATCCCCCCTGGGGGGTGATTTCTCGCTTTCTGTCTCTATGTCTCTCTCTGTCTGTCTGGCGAGCACACGCGCCCTATAGCAAAAACCTCTCAAAAAAAAAGTGAAAAAAATCTTAAATCTCCAACAATTCTGGCCCCAACCATTTCCAATAAATGATACTCAACCTATACTTCGAATTTGTAAATCTGATATATTAAATCATTGGACTATGAAAGAAATGCATTTAATATGCCAATAAGCACACCTTAATGTTAAAAATTAGTATGTTTAATTCTTAAATTGTAAATGTATTAGATCCCTTAATTTCCACTAGGCAATGATCAAGACCCACAGATCCATTAAACTTTAAAAACTAGTATGTTCTGGGACTAGCATATGGTGTAATGGCTACGTCATTGGACTCCCACATTGGTCAACCACAGTTTGAGTCCTGGACCTGGTGGCCTAAACTCACAGCGGGTTAGTGTGTATGCGTGCCCAAGATCCTGAGAGGAAAATGGAGAAGGGATTGTGGCATGGCCATTCCCCCTGGGGAGTGATTTCTGGCCTTCTGTCTGTCTCTGTCTTTCTGGTGAGTGCACACGCCCTATAGCAAAAACCTCTTCCCAAAAGAAAAGAAAAAAAAAAACCTAATATGTTCTGTACTATATTCCCTTACTGCCACTAGATGGTAATCAAGATCCATTATATTTTAAAATGAATATATTGTGTAATGTATTCTTATTTCCACCAGGCTAATACAAGATTATGCTTTAGAAACTTAAATATTTTAGAATATATTGTGTGGTATATCCACTCATTCCCAACAGATGAGGCTTAAAATCCTTTACATTTTAAAAACGGTTGTATTTTGTACTACATTCCATAATATATCCCCTCATTCCCATATAAATCCTGTACTTTTTAAAGTGATCTATTTCAGGATCATCACAATTTTGCAATCTTACAAACCTGGAACTATCAAAGCCTATTGTTTATTCAATATTACTGGGATACAGAAAAAGGTAAACCAGAGTCCCTGCCTTCAAAGAACTGATCATTTGTAGGCTTAAAGTAAAACAACATAAACCTCCTATATTACCTCCAATTAAAGTCTCATTTCAATAAGCATATATTGCTGGTTTGATAACAAAGTGGTATGAATGTGCTTTTAAGTGCTGACATGATATTATCAGTGTAAAATTCTACAACTGATCTTGTGTAGATGGGTTAGAGTCAAAACGCTACAATACAAAAATACTATATATAATTTCCTTCCTGTGTGTATAAGGTATGGGGGGCCCATTCTACAGAAGCAAAATACTGTCCCCTAAACACCTTCATTTACAGAAAGAAATCTCACCAATCTTATCCTTAAGACATACTTTTATTAATGACCATTAGTAACATGTAACAACATCTTGTAGGCATTTTGTGATTCTTTGCATACCAAGCCCAAAATATATTGAACATCCTTAACAAAAATATATCAAATTCAAGTCCCAGTTTTCCAGGACATGATAAGAGTATGGACTGTAGCCCAAATTTAATAAAAGAAAAAATGAAAGGCTTTAGTTTGGGGGAAAGATCCCTGTGGTGTGGAGCAGGAATTGGAGGACAGAAGTGGTCAAGACCAGAGATCATTTAGGGAGCCTAATCTACACAACTGGCCTCTTGATGGAAAGTAATAAATGGGTTCAGGAGACTTGAACCTCACCTCATCAGTTACACTTCTTTTCTCTGTAGCACATAAAGCACATGCTCACTGAGGACACTGAGATTTAGATCAGTCCCCACCCCTTCCTAAATACAGTTGCTCCTGAGCCCTCTAAACTGCAGCAACCTTGACTTGTGAAATGGAGATGTCACCTACCCCATTGGCACTCTCATGGGTCTTAAATACAATGACCTCAATATACAGGGATTCATGTGCTGCCTGGTGACCCACAGATGAGCAGCAATGGCTGTGTATATTGGCCTTACTATCCCCACTCTACAGAAAATCCCTACCCCAACCCATCTGTTCTAATACCCTAGACCCTGCTGGGTTCCTGGCACTCAATAGCTATGGTTTAGGAAGGGGTTCCCAAGTCTTGGCACTATGGATATGTGGGGCTTTGTTGTAAGGACTGTCCTATGATTCCTAGCATGTTTAACAGTCTCCCTGTCCTCCCCTCAAGAAGTGACAACCAAGAATGTCTCCAGACAATGTCCAAAGTCCCATGGGTGTAAAATTGGCCCTGAATGAGAACTGCTGGTACAGAACATGATCTAGAATAGCTTTGACCAGAAGAACTATAATGAGATCATAAATGAGAGCTGTAATGAAATTGAAAATTTCTTGGTAGTGCATTAAAAATAAAAACAAAAACAGGTGAAATGAATGTGTAGACTGTAGCGTTTAAGCCAAAATATTGTCATATGCACTCTATATAAAATTTATCAGTGATGTAATTTCATCTTCTTCCTCTTTGGACATAACATTTCACAACTATCCAATAGCTTGGTATAGTCAAGACTGTTAACACTGGATAATGTGGGTACATCTGACCACCATCTGTCGAGATCTCTTCTGTTTACATGGAAACAGCCAGATCATTTCCTTGGAAGAATTGCCAAAATTTATGGAACATGTCAGCAGACTTTACTGTGTTGTTCATACCTGCAGATGTACTTGGTCCTTCTGAGAGGCAAGCTGGTTTACTTATGCTCAAAAATAATCAGTCTTCTTGCTGATACTAGCAGCCACCATTGCCCTCCTGAGCCTGTTCTCATTCATGGTCAACATCTCTGAAGGACTATGGCCCCAAACTAATGGTACTCAGGAGTTGGAGGATAAACATCCCAGTGTCTGTGCCCTTGGGAAGGTAACTCTGAGGCAGGTTCCACACTGGCTTCCAGGGTTCCCTATGGAAATTTCCTCAATAGTATACCTGTTACTTAACTCCTTCCCCTGTCTCATGCCTCTACTTCTCTGCTTGGATTCCACACATTAAACTCCTTGACCATAAATCTCAGACTAAGACTCTACTTCTGAGTGAACCACCACCTATATCACGTTAAGTTTAATCAACAAATATTTTGTTTCTTTGAGAATAATATCCATCCAAAGATGTACTAAGACCTTTATAAAAGCTCAAAAATATTTAACTTGTATGAAACTATGCATAAACCCCTGATTTCTAGACAGATAGGGCTGGGAGAAAAAAAGAGCCTGTGCAACTATTTTCATATATGTCTCTGATATTTGAACTTTTCAGGAAATCTATAAAAAAGAAATGGTCTACCTTAAGCCTTCTAAAGTAACAGCAAAATAGGATTTTGCAGTAAATAAAATGGTCAGTTAGAATTTACAATGATGCACACACCCTAAGACAAAAAACATTCTTAAAAAATATACAATAGGGAGGCCTCCATCTAAATTTCTACTTTAGTAAAATCCAACGAGTTGTTTTGGTTTTTAGAGTTGACAGAAAGTGCTGTCACCATTGATTCCATAGAATAAATGCCATGTTACTCAACTTAGCTAAAGTTAGGAATGTCTCTCTGACTAAATTCTGTATGGTTCAGAAAAGAGGGCAGGTCTAGTGTGATGTGGAAAATCAGAGACATCAGTATCCAAACAATGTGCATTTAATTGCTAGTTACATTTCCTCTTCCTAACCGCTTCTCCCTGAGGCCTGGTCTAATCAGTGAATCAGGGCGAAAGATGGTGATCACTGGCATAACAGGCTGAGGAAGTTGGTGAGGCACCAGGAACGGCGAAGCCTCTAAAACTATCACTGCATTAGTGTCTGCACTCACTGGGACTGCTGCCCATTCGAGGTCACCTGGCCCCTTCGCAGGAGGAAGATGCCAGCGCCAAGGCTGGGGAGACGTATTGGAGCTGATGCAGCCCGGTGGTCAGGTCGCGCCCAAAGGCTGAGGCCAAGGGCTTCCGGAGCCTTTGTTGGAACCTGAGCTGCCTCTGCAAAGCCAGGCAGGAACAAAGCCAGAGGTGATAGAAGAGACCACACCAGGTGTTGAGGGCCTGGGACCCGGGACATGCGGCGCTCCAGCCTCCGCCTCGACATAAAATCAAGATTAAAGGAGTTTCAGAGCTACACAAGTCTGCACGTCTAAATGAGAGCCACTAAACACTGGCTCGAGCAGCAGGGCTGGATGGCGCGGGGCTGCTGAGGTGGCGGCTCTCCAGGCCAAATCCCACCTCAGGCTCTCTCCCCGCCCGCCCAGCTTTCAGCCCCGGTTCTCACTCCAGCGAGGCATGTCCCACGGATGCCCTCCCTAGAGCTCGGCTGAGTGGTTCCCCCAGTTTACAGGGTTGCTTCTGCGCAGGAAGCCATCCCAAGCCCACCCCCATTCACAAACCTAGCCAGGGCGCTCACCTGCTTGCCTTGCCTAGTCAGTCCACAGCCCCAGAACTCAGCCTCAGCCAAGACAACGGCGCCAATCCTGTACATCTACATAGCCGGGCTGGCGGTGACCGCCCTGAGCACGCTGATTGGCCGGCTCGCAGTAGCAGGGAGGGCTCGAGCCAGCCACGTCATCAGGAGGGGACACCCTCAGCCCCGCCCCTCAAATCCGACCAATCAGCCTGCTCTAAGCGCGGACCGCCCCTTGGTAACCCTTGGTTGCCGGTGAGCATTGGCAGGGCCTCTTCCTCGACCTTGGCGGAAGTGGTAGCTGCAACCACAAAGGCGGCAGCAGTTAGGTCTGGCAGGGCCTGAGCTCAAGTGAGTGCCCGGCTGGGTGGGTGTGTGGGATCCGGATGACTCCCTTGGGGGCGGCAGCTGCCTTGATGAGGTGGGTAACCGGACATCAGTCGGTTTCCCCAGAGGGCGTGGGTGGGACCTGCACCGTTATCCCTGAAAGGAGCTGGGTCCAGCTGGGGAACTGGGCGCTTGTGTGACCACCAAGGCAGTCCCCACAGATGCCACAGAGCCTGAGGAGACTTCCCTCACTTTGTCACTGGAACTTTCCCCAAGCAACAGAAATTCTGTGTTCCAAGTAACGGAAGTACCCACATTAGCCTTTTTTGTAGGTATAATACACAGCTTCCGGTGCCTGGAGCACTCCAGTTTTGTGGGTCTCAAGGCTTTGCCATGGTTGCTCCACATCCTCCCGTTTTCCTGAATGAAGCTTCTAAGAGCAAATCTGATCAGATGACCCAAGTTTCTTGGCAGTGGCCACAGAGCCAGCTATCATGGTAATGGATCGGGACAGGCCTTCCCAACCCCACTAATCAGAATCTGAGCATTTGCATTTTGACCAGCCTCATGGGATTCTAGGCCATGAATCCTGTCAGGGAGACATCTTGAAATATCCCGTGTGAAAATATGAACCTGAAGAAGTAACTCATGGAAGAAATGAGAGAAATAAGTTACTAACTGAAAACGAACAGAGATCACATTAGGAGTAGTGACAGTGGAGATTAAGTGGTCACTACTGATGGACTCAGAGAAAGAAAAATAAATCATGTGATTTGAAGGTTTCTCTTGAACTTTTTCCAAGTCATCACTGGAATATGTATCCCATTACTGTATTTCAGTTCTTTAAATGAAAATCTGCCATATTTATGAGTAATACTTTTTTATAATCTTATGTTTGCATCATATGGTCAGATTTAAAACTGGGGGGATGCCCAAATTCAGGTAATCAACCAATATAAGTAAGCCAGGTTAGGCCTATATTCCTATAGCTACCTAAGAGCTTGAGGAAGCAATCTGTTTTCTCAACAACAGCAGCAAAAGCCTCCTAAAAGTACCAATTTCTCTTCCTATTTCTCCCCTCATTCTGCTTTCTCTTTTGCCTTTTAATAATGAATTTAATTTATATATTTTAATTTGACCAGACAGAGAGGGGGAGTGAAAGAGAGAGGGAGGAAGCGGGAAAGTGAAAAAGCAAGCTGCCAGGTCCAGGATTCGAACCGCAGTTGGCCATGTGAGAGTCCAGCGCCCTTAATCAACACACCACCTGCCGGACCCTCTAATTCTTTTTTTTTTTTTAGAGTTCTTTTTTTTTTCTTTATTTTTGCCATAGGGTGGGTGCACTCGCCAGAGAGACAGACAGACAGAAAGCGGAAAATCACCCCCTGGGGGGGATAGCCACACTGCAGTCCCTTCTCCTCCATTCCCCTCGGGATCCTGGGCACACACACACACATATGTGCCCACCTTGAGTTTAAGCCACCGGGTCAAGGACTTGAACCAGGGTCGACTAAATGGGAGTTCAGCAACATAGCCATTAAGCCAACTGCTGGTCCCTAATTCTTTCAAAATATTTATTCCACCAAAATAATTGTAACATGCAAGCAAATTAGATAAAGTGGCTACATAAAAAATGCATACACTAAAGATGTGCAGTATTAAATATAAAGGATAGAAAGGTGCATTGCCAATTCAATATTTACCTTAAAAAAGAAAAGGTAGACTCAAAGGTGCACAAAATAATGTAATGTTCTTTTTCTTTTTGGAGAGGTTTTTGCTGTAGGGCACGTGCGCTCGCCAGACAGACAGAGAGAGACAGAGAGACAGAAACCAAGAAATCACCCCCCAGGAGGGATGGCCATGCTGCAATCCCTTCTCCTCCATTCTCCTCTCAGAATCTTGGGCATGCACGCACACGCGCCTGGCTAGAGTTTTAAGCCACCAGGTCCAAGACGTGAACTGCAGTTGACTACATGGGAGTCCAGTGACATAGCCATTCCGCTAACTGCTGGTCCCAATAATGTAATGTTCTTTGGTGATGATGAATATATTTGTAACTTTGATTATCATATATTGTTTGCATGCTCTGAAAAACTCTACTGTACACTACAAACATTGACAGTGACTATAAATCATAAATTATAATAAAAATAAAAATTTTAAAGTGGCTACATATAAAATCAATATAGAAATCAACTTTTATATACATTAATATGGTATCATGTAACTGAAGAAAAGATACAGAGGAGGCAATCTCATTAACAATAGTGACAAAACAAAAAACAAATAACTAGTAGTAAATTTATCCAAAGAAATAAACAATTTCTATAATAGAAACCATAAAACACTATGAAAACACTTATGAAATAAATGCAAGACATACAAAAATAGAAACACTTCATGTTTATGGCTAGAAAAAATATTTTTACAGTATAATTATTACCCAGAGCAATCTACAAATTTAATGCAGTTTCATTCAAAATACCAATGATTCTTTTAGTTTTTGTTTCTTTAAGTTTCTTAGATAGGGTGCTTATGCTCACCAGAGAGAGACAGAGTGGGAGAGAGGGAAAGTGAGAAATTACCCCACAGGGCTTATGCTCACACTACAAACCCCTCTCCTTGATTCTCCTCCTGAGATTTTTGGGCACAAATGCACATGAACCCAGTATAAGATTCAAGCCTCCAGGTCTAGGACTCAAACTGCAGTCAGTCATGTGAAAATCCAGTGCCTCAATGGTGGCCACCATGCCACTTACTGGCCTACCAATGACATTCTTTACAATTAGAAAAAACTATCACAAAATCTGTAGGGAGGGCTGGCAGGTGGGCTGGGTGGTTGAGGTGCTAGATTCCCATGTGGCTGATGTGGTTTGAGTACTGGACCTGGTAGTTTGCTTTCTCACTCTCTCTCTCTTTCATCAAATTAAAAAACAAAATAAAATAGTAATAAGTAAACATTTTAAAAAAATTGTATGGAACCACTGAAGACTAAATTGCCAAAGAAATTTTATTTCAGAATAAAATTTAAATAAAGCTGGAGTCATTACATAACTGTACTTATAAATATATTACAAAGCTGTAATAACAAAGACAGTCTGGTACTGGCATTCTATATGAGTGAGATTATACAATATTTGTCCTTCTTTGCCTGGCTTATTTCACATAACTTGACTCTTTCTACAATGTGTACATTGATTGAAATACAATTATTTCTCAATTAAAAATAAAATTAAAAAGAAATTGTTATATTTGATATGTATGAGACAAAAAAAAAATCAATGAGCTATCTTTTAAAACTCAGTATTAAGACCTGAAAATGACAGCCCAATAAAGCTGCTTCAAAGTTATTTAGCATACTCTAACCAGAATATCAATATTGATACATAAAGGGCAAATAAAAATACGATTATAAAAAAAAGATAGAGGGCCAGCCAGGTGGTGTGGTGGTTAAGGTAGCTGTATCCCACATGGTTGACTGTACAGTTTAAGCCCTGGACTTTATGGCTAGAAAAAGCCATATGTGTGGCATTCCATGCCAGGTGTCTGTGTGTGCATGCCCACAATTCCAAGAGGAGATTGTAGGGGATAGGGATTTCAATGTAATCATCCCCCCTGGAGGGTGTTTTCTCACTTTCTGACAAGTATGCATGCTCTGTAGAAAATAAATAATAAAAAGGACATGGATGTAAATAGCCATAGTATCTTTATTCTTATTATCCCACAGTTGAAGCAATATAAACAGCCATAAATATACTGTGATATACTCACAATGTCCAATCACTGAAACATGAATATAGTGAACTGCTTATCCAGAGAAACATGGAAATGAATAAAAAGGACTACTTTGGACAAAAGAGACATCAAGTGTATATTGTCATTTGTTTAATTCTATGATGTCCAGGGAATGGCAAAGCTGAATTATAACACAGAAATGAACACAGGTTGCATATGGTCATGGTAGGTGGGTACTGATTAAAAAGTTGCACAGGGCCTTTGGAACCCGGGACCCTGTGACCATGCCTTGCTGGCTGCTTCCTGAGCCCTGCTGGGAAAGCTGAGTTCTGGTGTAAGCATATATCTTGTTGGGTGATTCCAACACCCTTCAGATTTGCCTTCAGAACCAGCTTTCTGAGCCCTGCATGTCAGGAAAGCTGAGTTCCAGTATCCATACCTCTTGGGTGGTCCCAGAGCTCTCCCAGGTTTGCCATCAGATCCTGGGGCCTTCCAACTGTGCCTCCCTGGCTGTTCCTGAGACTTGCCTGCTAGGAAAGCTGAGCTCTAGTGGACACATGTGTGGTAACAGTTCCCCTCAGGTTTGACTTCACAACGTGGAGTCCTCCTGTAGTGCCTTGCTGGCTGCTTCCTAAATCCCGTCCTTGCCGAGAAAGTAGAATGCTGGTGCAAACATGCATCTCATGGGGTGATCCCAGCATACTCCATTCCCAATTCTGCCTTAGGAATCTGGGACTCTCTGGCCCATGCACTGTGCTTTGGTCAGCATAGTTTGAGCCTCTTCATTAAGGCATATCTCCTTAGCTTATCCCCAGCTCATCAAAAGCTGCAAAGCTGTACGAGGACTCAACCACATTGAAACTACCTACATAAATTCAACCTGTTCTGGGACCAGCAGTTGGCATAATGGCTATGTCGCTGGACTTCCATGTAGTCAACCGTGGTTTGAGTCCCAGACCTGGTGGCTTAAACTCACACTGGGCGCGTGTGCATGCGTGCCCAAGATCCCAAGAGGAGAATGGAGAAGAAGGGATTGTGGTGTGGCCATCTCCCTGGGGGGGGGGGGGGATTTCTTGCTTTCTGTCTGTCTGTCTTTCTGGTGAGTGCATGTGCCCTATAGCAAAAACCTCTCCAAAAAAAGAAAACAAAAAAATTCTGCCTGTTCTGATCTGAAAGACAAAACCCTCTACCAGGAACACATCTAAGAGCTAGGGCTAATCTTCCCTTTACACTACAGAATCTAAATAGGAAGAAGTAAATACTGCATCAGATGACTAAAAACCAACACCGACACAAAAGAAACATGAAATAATTCTCTTCATAGGGGACAAAATAACCCCTCACAACAATGAACAGTAAAAAAGAATTCACAGGAATGTCATAAAAAGAATTCTGAACATTCACTGTGACAAAACTCAAAGATATTAAAAAAAATAGACAATAGATTACAGGAGATGAGAAAATAATTTATGACATGGAAGAGGAATTCTATAAAGAGGCCTACACCCTAAACAAGGAGTCAAACAGAACTTCTGGAAATGGAAAATAGAAGACAAAAAATTAGACAAAGTCTCCAACACAGACCAAACCACCACCTAAAAAAAAAAAAAAAAAAAAAAAACAAAATAACCCAAAACAAATAACATGAGAAATTCTAGATACTATCAAACACTCAAATATCCAAATGGATATTCCAGAAGGTGAACAATCTGGTAAAGGTGTGGAAAATCTCTTCCTGAAAATCTACCAAAATCTACTAACTGAAAACTTTCCAAACCCAGAGAAACATTTAAACATCCAGACCCAAGCAATACAAAGGATCCCACATGCGATCAACATTAAAAGATCCTCCCTACAGCATACCATAGAAAAATTGATAAAAAACAAAAGACAAAGGGGACAAGATTCTAAAAATGGCAAGAGAAAAATACCAAGTTACTTACAAAAGTTATCCTATTAGACTAACATCGGACCTTGCAACTGAAACGATACAGGCAAGGAAAGAATGGGAAGACATAGGGGGCGCCTGCCCAATGGCCCCGGGGGCTCACGCCCCCGGCGCGCGGCGGGGGCGGAAGCCGCAGCCGCCGCGACTGCCCACGGGAGAAAGCA
>NW_006202134.1:261107-268754 GCF_000334495.1 Tupaia belangeri chinensis
AGCTGAAGCTGAAGAGAAGGATTAAGAACTTGCAACTATAAGCAACAGAAAGAACCTTTAACTGCCTTAAACCAACTGAGAAATACACTGTAGAGAAGGATTTTATCTACCTATGGACAGTGAGAAGATGATGGATACCAGCCCTGCATTACCTCAGGCAAGAACAGGAACTACCCTGCCATTCTTAGGGAAGCCAGACACCAGAGGATAAGTCACGCTGCAGACCTCCACAACACCATTCCTGCTAACCACAAGATGGCTGCTGTGCCGCATCAACTGATGGTCAACTCTGCTTGCCAGAACCGCCTTCCTGAAACTGTATTCCATGGAGACTCACCTACAGTTGCGGAACTGCACGAGACCCACACTTGATCCAACCTTGAATGGAATCTATTTTCCCTATTGTTAAAAACTTTGGACTCGTGACCCCTCTCCCTCTACTCGCAGGTATCGCATTTTCAATGACCCCTCTGGAGGATAGCTGTCTATAGCAGAGATAGAGTAATTGGGAGAGGGGGAAAGGGCTGAGGGTCAAACATAGGATAACAAACATATTTATATGTATGAAAGTAGAAATGGAACAGTATTGGTGACGACATGCTTGATTAAGACACTATGCAGTTTATCCTAGATGGGAAACTACACTTGGTGTGTTGTGATGATACTCAGGGAATGAGTGTTAGGCAATATAATTTAATATAAAAAAAGTAATATAATAAGCAGGAGGAAAAAAAAAAAAAAGAATGGGAAGACATATTAAAAACATTAAAAGAAAAGCAATTTTGGAGCAGATGCCAAGACTCCACAATGGCGTCAGTCATACCAGTGAAGATAAAGAAACTCATGAATGTTGGGACCAGCAGTTAGCATAACTGCTGGTTCCCAGCTACTCCCTTTCTTATAAGGAACTCAAACATGGGACCAGCAGTTAGCATAATGGCTATGTCGCTGGACTCCCACGTAGTCGACCGCGGTTCGGGTCCTGGACCAGGTGGCTTAAACTCATGCCTGGCACATGTGCATGCATGCCCAAGATCCCGAGGAGAATGGAGGAGAAGGGGTTGCAGCGTGGCCATCCCCCCTGGGGGGTGATTTCTCACTTTCTGTCTGTCTCTGTCTGTCTGGCGAGCGCATGTGCCCTTCTCCAAAAAAAAAAAAAAATGGAACTCAAACATGAGCGGCAATGCAAATACCACTGAAGAGTGCCAGCATGGAGATCATACACTGAACCAGACCTTCATCTCCTTGGCTTAGCATCCCTCCAAAGGACCAAAGGAACTTGTTGAGTCCTTTCATATCCCAGTTGAGAATTCACATCCAATAAAAGATGACTGGTATGTAATAAAAATAAAAGAAGAGGGAAAGCTATTTCAACCCAGAAAACTATACACAGAAAGATTACCCTTTAAATAAGAACAAATAAATTCATTTTTAGATAAGCAAACACTGAAAGAACTCATGAACACTAGACCAGCTTTAAAAAAGTATTAAAGGGAATACTATATCAGAAAAGCTAAAAATAGACAAATGGAAATAACGGGGGGGGGGGATGGTTAACAGAATGGCAAGGATAAGTCTGCAAATATTGATAATGCTGAATGTTAATCGATTAAATTCTCTAATTAAAAGACAGAGACTGGATGAATGTGTACACACACACACACACACACACACACAGAGTGTGCGTGTGTATATGTTCCATGCACATAGAAAATGAAAAAAGAGATCAGCCCGATCTACTTTCAGAGTATGGAGCATGCAAGAGGCAAGGAGTGGAAATCTACAATCTTGAGAGAAGAGTATGGGAATTCTAAGTGTGAACAAGTGTCTGAAATTGAAGAGCAACAGTGGGCTTCCAGTCAACCAAGCACATCTACAGGTTTATTGACAACTTCAGCAAAGGGAAAAAAACAAACAAAAAAAATCTGCGATGGATGATCGAGCTTCCTGTCCAAAGGAGAAGGCACAAAGCAATGACAGCCTACAGCCTACAGCCTACAGCCTCAGATCACCGCACCAATTCCCCTACTGCCCTCTAAACTGCCACCAGTCAACCGGCTTCACCGAGACATCCTGTGGGCTTGGTGCCAACAATTAATGATAGCTCCAAAGGCCAGAAATTAGATGCATATAGGAGACTGTGTGCCTATGCTTATCCAAATCAAAAGGATATTCCTACCACAGGCAAAAGAGGCCAGGATTAAGTCATCATTATGAAGAAAATTAAAAATGGGCAGAGGAAAAGCATCTGAAGAAAGTCCTCAGGAAGAGAAGTGATCTGAAAGGATTAATCCTACAGAAGTGGCACCTCCATGTGAGGCTTTTTCTAATCCCGAAGAGTCTGCAGTTCTCTTCAAGGGGGAGTTAATAGAATTGAGGTGACAACCTCTGCCCCAGAAGCTATGCTGGCCTCCTGGGCCAGAATTGCAGCTGTGGCTGGGAAGATGGAGTCAGCAGAAAAAGAGGCTGTGGAATCCCCACAAGAGGCCTATGGTGTCTTGTGTGGTCCACGGGAGAAGTCTCCCTGTAAGCACAGCTGGTTGGGTTCACCTGCAGTTTCATGCTGGACAAGCCTGGGTTCCTGAGAAGCAAAAAGGGAGAGTGTGTGCCCTCTTCTTACTTCTGGCCTGCAGTTTCCCACCCCTGTATCTGGAGGACAATATGTTGTGCCTGAAATGTGTGCAAAGGAACAAGGCCTTAATGAAAAGTCTCCAGTGGGATTAGAATATCAAGAAAAGGGCGCATCTGTGGCTGTAATCCATGTTGAAAAAGTTGAACGGTGTACTCCACTGTGACCCAGACAGCTGAACTCTGGTCTTCCATACTGGCCAAGCTTCTTTCTGCTCAGAGGTCATGCAGACTGGTGGGATGCAGATGGTACCCTTGGAACCCCAACAGTGCCTGCTGCCTCCCAGGTTGTACAGAGACTTGGAAAATGGAAAAAAACTTTAACAAAGAACCATCCATTCCATTATTAAGATGAACATGTTGTTCCTACTACCAAATGTCTATCTACCTTTCTGAACTAGAAAGGACTTCAGCAGCTCTGTGAAGTGGGAACTTCCTCAGTGGTGCTGTAGAGGAGATGGGACAGAAAACTCACTAGCTTTGTGTTTGATTTTTTCCTCCCCAGGATACTGATGACTTAGGAGACGTTCCATTCTGATTGTAAATTTAATAAATGTAAATACTTAAAAAAAAAAAAAAAGAAAACGAAAAAAGACCAAAGTCATGATATGGTATAAGACAAGAGACTTCAAAAGAAAATCTGTAAGTACAATCCTTTTTTGAAGGATATGTATAAAGATGAATACTATATAGGACTAAAAGAACTAGTTCACCAAGAAGGTATAACACTTATAAATATCTATTTGGAACATCTAAGTACATGAAAGAGAGACTTAAATTTAAAGGAAGAGATAGGCTGCAACACAATAATCAAGTGATACCATAAATCAAATGGATTTGACAGACATCTACAGAGTATTTCACCTAAAACCTCCAAAATACATATTTTTCCCACCCCACATGGAATGTTTTGGACAACCAACCACAAGGTAGGGCCAAAAAGAAGCCTTTTCTAATTCAAAGGTATAAAAGCTATATCCAGAATGTTTTCTGACCATAACTGAATTAAACTTGAAATCAACTACAGAAAGAACCCTCAACAAAACACAAACACATGGAAAATAAACAACCTACTCCTGAATGACTATGCAGTCACTCAAGAAATTAGGACAAATCAAAAGATTCATTAAAACCAATGACAATTTTTAAAAATGACTTTTCATAACCTATGGGACACACAAAAGTCACAAGAGAGAAGTACACAGCATTGATTGCCTACAAGAAGAAAAATAAACAAAATAAAAGGATATGGACACCAGTTCTAGTGAAGGGCCTTGCCATACAGCAGGCCTCCTACAGTTGGAAGGATTTACTGCTGGAGAACAGTGGCTCATACCCTCCCCTACTGACCTTTGGATTCTGAGGTACTGTTGCTTTTGGGACTCTGAAACAACCTTGCAACCCACTCAGCCCCATCCAGACACCCTTTCCAGTGAAGGCTCTTGCCATACAGCAGACCACCTGCGGCTGGAAGGTTTTACAGCTGGGATCCCAGGCACATCCCCTCCCCAACTCGCTTTTGGACTCTCAAGATTTTTTGTGTTTTATAAAGTGCTCAGCACCACGTGATCTCTTTGTTCCTGAACTGAAGCTCAGGGATTCAGTCTCAGTTGCACCTGTTCTCTAGAAAAGGGGAGGACTGTGGGTAATCCAAGACCAGTGACAACAGTGCAAATTGCTGGTGAGCAACAGGGAGGTAGAAAAGAAGAGAGATCGACAATTACTACTACCAGGCTCTTTTGAAGACTCTGTGATAGCTCAAAAAATTTAGGAAGGAATGTATAGATCATCAGATGACTAGAAACCATTGCAGAGGCACAAGAAATATGAGCAAACAACAAAATGTCTCTTCCCCAAGGAAAAACATCAATTACTTATCACCCACAGACAATACAATGGAACTCATGGAAATGTCAAATAAATAATTCAGAATATTTATAGTGACCAAATTAAATGAGATGCAAAACAAAAGAGACAACAAGCTCCAGGAGATGAGAAAGCCCTTTCATGATTTAAAGAAGAAACAGACACAGACACAGACACACAGACACACACACACACACACACACAAAAGAATCGAATAGAACTGTTAGAGATGAAGGATGTGACACAGGAAATTAAAACCTCAATCACAAGTATTAAAAGCAGATTAGATCCCACAGAAGATCAAATATCAAATGTAGAAGGCAAAAACCTGTGACCTAGAAAAAATTATCAAAAATACTGAGGAAACAACCAAGAAAAATGAGGGTAATATATGAAAAATACTGAATACCATCAAGAGCACAAACATCTGGATAACTGATATCCCAGAAAGGGAAGAAAATAAGGGCATTGATAATTTATTCCATGAAATCCTGGAAGAAAACTTTCCAACCTAGAGAGGCATTCAAATATCCAAACCTAAGAAATACATAGAATCAATCCAAGAAAATCTTCTCCAAGGCACATCACAGCCAGATTGGCTAAAACCACAAAGACAAGATACTAAAACTGGCAAGAGAGAAATGTCAAGTAACTTATAAAGGTTAACCAATCAGGCTAACTTCAGACCTCTCATCATAAATAGTGCAGGAAAGGAAAGAAGGGGGAAATACAGTCAAAGTGTTATAGTCAAAACTATTTCAACCAAGAATACTATACCCAGCAATATTATCCTTCATATGGGAAAAAAAAGATAAAAACATTCTCAGATAAACAAAACCTCAAAGAATTTACCAACTACAACCAGCTCTTCAATAAGTTCTGAAGGAAGTGCTATACCAGGAAAATTGAAAAGTCAGACACACAGATATGAGAGAACAAAAAAACAACCAAGAAAATGGCTCAATTAATGATAGGAACATATCCGGAAATATTGATAACAACACTGAATGTTAATGGATTAAATTCTCCAATCGAGAGACAAAGACTGACTAAATAGATAAAAAACAGAAACCCTCTATCTGGGGACCAGCAGTTAGCGTAATGGCTATGTCGCTGGACTCCCATGTAGTCGACCGCTGTTCGAGTCCAATACCCGGTGGCTTAAACTCACACCAGGTGCATGTGTATGCATGCCCAAAAGAGAATGGAGGAGAAGGGATTGCAGCGTGGCCATCCCCCTGGGGGGTGATTTCTCGCTTTCTGTCTCTCGCAAGGGCACACATCCTATAGCAAAAACCTCTCCGAAAAAGAAAAGAAAAAAAAAAGAAACCCTCTATTTGTTGACTACAAGAAACACACCTTATGGATAAAGACATACATAGACTAAAAGTGAAGGGACTGAAAAAATATATTGCATGTAAACAGGAATTAAAAAGGGCTGGAGTTGCAAAACTGATTTTAGACAAAATAAGTTTAAAGACAAAGACTGCAGTAAGAGACAAAGAAGGGGATTATATACTACTAAATGGGCCAATTCATCAAGAAGATAAAATGCTAATAAATATCTATGCACCCAACTCAAGAACACTTAAAATACATGAAGGAAAGAATGTTAGAGCTAAAAGGAGAAATAGGTTGCAACACTATAATTGTTGGGAATCTCAACACCCCATTATCCCCTTTAGACAGATCTTCTAGACAAAAAATAAACAGATAGACAGGACCTAAGCGATAGCATAAATCAAATGGACTTAACAGACATCTATAGAACTTTTCACCCTACGACCACAAAATACACATTTTTCTCATCCCCACATGGAAACTTTTCAAAGACTGATCATATAATAACACACAAATCAAGCCTTTACAAATTCAAAGGCATAGAAACTACATCCAGCACCTTCACTGACCACGATGAAATTAAACTTGATATTTACTTCAGGAAAAATTTTTGAGACTACACAAACACAAGGAAACTAAACAACTTACTTCTGAATGACTTAATTACCAAAGATATTAGATCTGAAATCAAAAAATTTATGGAAAGAAATGATAATTAGTACATGAGTTTTTCCATAATCTATGGGACACTACAAAAGCAGTCATAAGAGGGAACTTCACAGCAATTAGTGTGCATAAGAAAAAGGTGGAAATGTGGCCAAAGGAAACCTAACATCATGCTGGAGGGAACTGGAAAAACAACAACCAAAAATGCCAGGAAAATATAATGATGTGAGCAAAATTAAATGAAATAGAAAATAAATGAACTGCAAAAGCCTAGGAAGGGATCACACTCCTATCAAGAGGGACAGCCATGCTGGGAGCCCTGATCCGTCCTGCCCCATTTAACCCACTTCCGGGTGTGGTATCCCTTTAACTCCTTCCCTTCCCCTCCAGGGCTCCCAGGGTGCGCTGACAAAAGCTCACTGTTCCAAACTCCTGTGTTTCACCCAGCCAAGCCCTCCTTATGCAGTCTTATCCTTTCTCTGCCTCTCACTCTGGTACTTCCCTCAAAGGAAAAAACTGGCAGAAACGAGTCCCCTAAGTTCTTAAGGTTTTGTAGGACTCATTTCCACATCTTAGAAGTAATTGTTCCTGGGAGAGGCAAAGGGAACATGCTTTCTTGAAGACACAGCCTCATGGATTCTGCAAAATAGCCATTTTGGGAAAACACAAATCAAGACTTCCCACTGATAATTCGGCCTCCGGCTCCCAAAACTCGCATGGTAGGAAGACCCCTTCCAGGCCTCCTGTCTCTGTACCTGTCTTTGTCTCTCTCTACCTCTGTCTCGGTCTCTGTCTCCTCTCATTTCTTAAAAATTTTTGCTCTTTAGAATTTCACGCAGCGCACAAGCGCTGCGCAGTTTTCCAATTTTTGTTTTTTTACTGAAATTTTTAAAAAATATTAACTTTTTAAGTTGTATTGAGAAGTTTTATCTTCGTTTTTTTTTTCCTTCTCTTTCTTTTTCTTGTGTTTTTTGCTGTTGTTTCTCTCTTTCTGTTTTCTTTTCTGCACGCTCCTCAACGCTCAGATTGAACTTCCAAGTTTGGAAAGAAACTGACCATCAACCAGATGACTAGAAATCGCTGCAGGACCACAAGAAATATAAGAAAGCAGGAAAATACCTCTCCTCCAAGGGAAAAGGATAACTC
>NW_006202134.1:270457-278760 GCF_000334495.1 Tupaia belangeri chinensis
GGGACATGGCAGAGGGTGAGGGATAGGGAATCAAGGACGGCAAAACAAAAAACAAAGTATACAAGACATAAGAATTGGTGCCAGGGTCTGGCCTCGGAAGTGGAGGGTGGCTCTTACACAGGAAGGCGACACAGGTGATCAGGAACAAAAAATTAGACTGAGACCTCATTGCTCCTTAGCATGTTCTCAGTTGGCCACAGCCAGAGCCAGCTCCAGATAACTTAAGTCCCGGGCCAGGGCGATAACATTGCTGGTTGCAAAGACCTAGATAGAAATCTTGTCTTGCTAAGTAAAGACACAGTTATTATATGGACTACCCATACATTACAATAGAGGGTGAGTCTATGATCTATATGGGAAAGGAAGATGATGTAGCTCAGGAGACAACACAAGATGTTTTATTAGCAGTTTTTCATAGTCAATAGCACATAGATGAGAAACTCTTTGTAGTTGAAAGCTACCTGTTGCTTTAGATAAGAACTCCCAGCTAAAATGGTTAATCTTTCTGTGGAGCCCTCAGCTTTGTTTATTCTGTTGTCTCAGCCAGGTTTTTCGCCAGACTTTTTCCTTTAATAAATCTGTGGGTTCCTGCATTTTGTTTGTTGAGTCTGTCAATTAGTGAGTTCTTTTGTTTTATCTCTGAGTCTCTTTTATGTGGTGAATGTGCTGACTTTCCTAGAGTGAGTTAACTTCAGCCTGTAGATTTAACAAGGGGTATCTACATAAAACTAACCTTAAACTAACTTAGTCTACATCTACTTCTAATGCTAATTTGGTTTATACTAATTTAATCTATATGTTAATTTTGGCTTAAAAACAGACAGGTGGGGGAAGTCTTAAACTTTCTGGTCCTCCAGTCAGTCTTAGAAAACCACATTCCTACAAAATCACTAATTGGCTTTATTGCAATGGTTGGGGGTGATGTTTTACCCTTGCAGGGTACCGTAATAACAGTAAAACTCGTGGCAGAGAAATTAACTACAGGCCAGTAAAAGGACACAAGGAGGGTTAGTAAACCACTGGTTTTATCTCTCAGTTTCTTCCCAGCCCAGGCCTTGCCTTTAGACATGGGAGACAGCCTCTTTACCAGCTTGTGTTGTCTGCATGGTCCTGTCAATTGAAATTACCAAAACACATTAAAATTAAATACAACAGTTTGACTCTTATTTTGTCTCTTAAAACAATTAAATGTATCATAGTGAATTAATGTAAAAAATAAATAAATTTAGAGAGGAAAAAAAAAGAAGTAATTGTTCCTGTTTATTGAGCATTTATCTGCTCAGACCTGGCCATTGTGCATGCTTTATCTTCTTTATCCTGGACTGCAAGTCCTGCTGGGGACTTTCCCTGTTTAACACGTGGCTCTAGAACTCCAGGGAGGGAAATCACTGCTCAAGGGCACAGGGCAGAGGGCAGTAAGTGGCAGGGGCAGGCAGGATATAGTACATACTCTTTTTTGTTTACTGTTAAGATACTTTAGTCATTTTCTTTACAACTGAAACTCTGGGGCTTAAAATTAACATCCTTGCCCGTGAGTTTCTTGTAGACACCAGAAGTTTCTACCTTGTCTCTCTCATTGTTTTGTTGCTCTTTGTCCAGGTAAACCCTGATGAGCTGGCTGCTGTTCAACTTCACACAGATCCTCTCGCCACTTGGTGCGAGAAACGTGCTCATCTGTCCAATGCCAAAGAAGGGACATGGAGATGCAAGATGAGGAGAAGCAAGACTTTTAGGTGTTCTAGCAAGATTGCGGGTGTCTGACAGGTAGGCACGCCCAAATCAGTTACAACAAGCATTTTAGTCCCTAGTACAGAAGTCCCTCTCCAAGTTCTTCATTGGCTGAAGTACAATGGATGTATAATCTTCCCAGAAGGTGCCTAAATTTTATTATTCCCTTATTAGGTATTAAGTTGCACGCTCTGGGGACCAGCAGGTGGCATAATTTAGGCAGTGGATTCCCACATGGCTGACTGTGTTTCAAGTCCTGGACCTGGTTGCTTGCTTTCTTGCTTTCCCTTTCTCTCTCTCTGTATGGCTCTCTGATCAAATTAAAGTAAATGAATGCATAAATAAAATTAAATAAATAATTCTCTTAAAAAAAAAAAAAAGATGTAGACTCTGGACCAGACTGATAAAAAGTTCTGCCCAATGTCCTGGGAAGGAGGAGGAAGAAACCAGAAGTAAATGGGAGCACAGGGCTGGTGACCAACCACCATCTTAAGAAGTCATTTCTTGTTTTTGGGTCGTGTTTGTTTAGGAACTTTTGGGGAATGTGTACTGAGTTTGTCACATCCACAAGCTGGTTAAGCAACTTTTGCTGAGTTAGTCTTGAAAATTAATCATTTAAGGCTATTTTTTACACTCAGGAAGACCAAGTCCTTCAGGATTGCATTGGGCATGGCTGTCAGAGTTCAGCTCCTGGGATGGTTGTGCTTGTTTTTCCTGTGGCTTTTTCAAGTTGGCATAGGCAGAATTCTCTTCTGAGCAATAAAGATTATGTGCTTGGGACCAGCAGATGGCATAATGGTTACAGGGCCGGATTTCCAGTCGACCACAGTTTGAGTCCTGGATCCGGTGGCTTAAAACTCATACTGGGCGCATGTGCATGCATACCCAAAATCCTGAGAGGAGAATGGAAAAGGGATTGTGGTGTGGCCCCCTCCCCCCCGCCCTGGGTGATTTGTTTTCTGTCTCCGCCTTCGGGTCCAAGTTCACCTCCACTCCAACCCCAGCAGAGCCTGAGAGATGCCTGACTCGAACTTGTCTGGCTTCTTGCCATTTGTCTTCATGATCTTGGCTCTCAAGCTGAACAAGCCTGCTCATGGCATCCTGACAAAAACAAAGATCCTGGCGCAGAAGACAAGTTCATTCAGATCAGCAAAGCTTATGAGATTCTTTCCAATAAAGAAAAGAGACCAAATTATGATCGCTATGGAGATGTTGGCGAGAACACAGGCCACTAGAAGCAGCAGCAGCAGCAGCGAGAATATCGCTTCCGCCATTTTCATGAAAATTTTTATTTCAATGAATCTTTTTTTCACTTCCCTTTTAATTCTGGGCAGTGGGATTCAATTGCATTTTATTTATTGCATGTTTCACATTATGTGAATGAAGTGGTTCCGAATAGCTTCAAGAAACCCTACCTCATTAAGATCACCTCAGATTGGTGCTTTAGCTATATCCATATTAAGCCTGTTTGAAAAGAAGTGGTTCAAGAACTAGAAGGATTGGGTGTAGGAATTGGTGTGGTCCATGCTGGGTACAAGCGTCGCCTGGCCCATCACCTGGGAGCACACAGCACACCCTCTATCCTGGGAATCATAAATGGGAAAGTCTCCTTCTTCCACAATGCCATCGTTCGTTGAGAACCTACGACAATTTGTGGAAAGTCTTCTTCCAGTTAAGTTGCCCATTTTCTTGGTTTTTGAACCCTTATTTGGTGGGGAAAGTTACAAATAAAAACTACATCTGATTCCTTTCTGGCTGGCAGCAGAAGAACAAACCCCATGTCCTTCTGTTTGACCAGCTGCCCGTGGTGCCGCTGCTATACAAGCTGACTGCTTTTGCATACAAGGATTACTTGTCGTTTGGATATGTCCACGTCGGCCTTAGAGGAGCAGAAGAAATGATGAGGCAGTACAACATCAATGTGTACACTCCCAGCATCCTGGTCTTTAAAGAGCACATGGACAAGCCTGCTGATGCTCTCCAGGTATGTGGGAACCACCTTGTCGCAAGATCTCCTGCACATTTTCTCCTGAGCCTTCACGGAAATAAAGAGCAGCTGCAACAAAGTGGATGAGGCCCTTCTCCTCCATTCTCCTCTCGGGATCTTGGGCAGGAGCGCACACACGCCCGGCATGAGTTTTAAGCCACCGGGTCTGGGACGTGAACCGCGGTCGACTACGTGGGAGTCCAGCGACATAGCGCAAGTTGTCCTTATGGATGGAGCGGCTGTTGGAAGGCTCCTTACAGAGGTTTTATATCCCATCATGGCCTGAACTAGACTGAGAGGATTTCACAAAGAGATTCAAACTCTTCAGACTTTTTAACATACCCCGTGAGCAGGTATTTTCAGGATTCAAACCCATCACAATGAACAGAGTATAGATTTTAGATGGCTCTTCTAGAACAATGGCTAGAAGAATCTTTCCTTTATCCTGTTCTAACCTAGGAGTGAAAAACACCAGAAGTTCAAATTACCTAGATCAAAATATTTTTCTTTTGGGTTTTCCCCCCCTCATTTGAATGCTGCACTGTTTAAAATAGTTCATCCTCTCTTCCTGTGTCCTCCCTGTCCCATGCTCACACCACCCTCCCGTGTCCTTTTTCTTCTGTGGAGAAACACAGGGCTTAGCCCTGCAGCGTTACCTGGATGGAACCTCCTGAGCCCCTGGTGCAGGTGGGTCCATCACTACCTTCAGGCCCTGCCCTCCCAGCCCCAGCTGTGCTTCTGCCAGGGCGCATGCTCTTAACACCTAACCAAGTGGCTCTGGGCCCTGCATCTTGAAAGAGGCCTGGCTCCAAGCAATCTTACATTTCACGGTGGTTCTGGGATTAAGTGGCTAAAAGTGTACTTTGGGGGTATCCCCCACAACAGCTTATTAGCCACAGTTTTAGAACAAAAGGGACAAGTGGGAGCTTTTGCATATGAGTTTGGGTTTCTTCCCAAGGAAAGGGAAGGGAGGGCCAGGCATGACAGGAATGCAACTCCAGGATCCTTTGCAAGCACCCCACCCACCAACTTCTGGCTCTGCCTGCCCAGAGGCAGGGGAGGGGTCGCACAGGGAGAAGTACTGTAATGCCTTTGAGTCCTTGATGTTGTAGATGTTACCCTGAGGACAAAGTTCTTCCACCTGCTCGAAGTCAGGCTTGAGAGGCCTGTGCACGCCAGGGTATCTCTTCAGTAAAGTACCAGACATGTCTTTTTATCAAGGGACTTAAAGTTTCTCAACAACTGTATTTTGAACACTGTTATCCCAGCATCCCAAAAGTTTTTTGTGGCAGGTAAACCAAGACTTGGCCTGGACTCCTGTTTTACAAGAGGCATACTTTCTGATTCTGGCCTATAATTTGATGTCTCATCTGAGTTCTTTTCACTCTTAACCTATAACCGCTTCACTAGTATCAGGGTCTGACTGATCATCAGCACCCTAGCTTGCTGAGATCCAGTGTAAGATGCACTCCAGGCCAGAGCGTACCATCTGGTTAGAGGGCACTGAACCACTGGTGGAGTTTGGACCACTTCCAAGAACGGTCTGAATGTTAAAGCAAATTGCCCCTTTGCAAAGTGAAGGGTGAAAATCACTGATGTGACAGTTACTAAGTTAGTACTGATTTAATCAGAATTGCTTTACGTAAGCCACTTGAGTCCTCAATAATTTAAACATTTAGCTACCATGGTGAATAATAAATTATTTGAGCCCAGGGGTGGGGTGGGGGGAGAAAGAAAAGAAAAGAAATGAACTGTACAGTAAATACGTGAAAACCCTAAATAGGCCCATAACAAGCAATGAGATTGAATCAGTAACAAATAATCCCGTGGAAAAGAAAAGCCATGGTCCAGATGGCTTCACCTCTGAATCCTACCAAACAATTACAAAAGAGTTAGCCACCATTCTACTCCAGTTATTTCTAAAGATCGAAAAGGATGGAATACTCCTAAATTCATTCTATGAAGCCTCCATCACCCTTATCCTTCCTTCAAACAGACAAGGACATGACAAAAAAGGAAAACTACAGAACAATATCTCCGATGAACAGAGATGTAAAAATTCTCAACAAAATACTAGCAAATCATATCTAACAACATATAAAAAAGATACATCACAACCAGGTAGGCTTTATTCCAGGGATGCAAACACAAAACCATAAACGTAATAAGCCATATTAACAGAAAGAGAGATTATAAACATATGAACCTATCAATTGATGCAGAAAAAGCATTTGATAAAATACAGCATCCCTTCATGATTAAGACTTTCAACAAATCTGCATAGAAAGGACATTCCTCAACACAATAAAAGCTATATATGAAAAATCCATAGCTAACATCATTATGAATGGGGAAAAGGTGGAAGCTTTTCTACTAAAAACTGGTACAAGACAAGGATGTCCACTTTCTTCACTCTTTTTCAATATAGTACTGTAAGTCCATGCCCATGCATTCAGAAAAGAGAATAAAATAAAAGGCATTCAAATAGAAAAAGTAGATTATCTCTATTTGCAGATGTTATGACTATATGCATAGAAGACCCAATGTTATCACGAAAAAAATTCCTGGAAGTGATAAATGAATACAGTAAAATGGCAGGATAAAAAATCAACATAAAAAATCTATAGCATTTCTGTATACAAACTGCAAGCAGACTGAGATAGAACTGAAGAAAGGAATCCCATCTACCATTGCCACAAAAAGTATAAGATACCTAGGAATAAATCTAACCAAAGAAGTTAAAGACCTCCACAATGAAAACTATGAGAAGCTGAAAAAAAAAAGAAATTGAAAATGACACAAGAAAGGACATCCCATGTTCCTGACTCAGAAGAATTAATATAATCAAAATGGCAATTCTATACAAATTAATCTACATATCAATACAATTCCAATCAAAGTACCAGAGACACTCTTCCCAGATCTAGAAAAGACAATCAAAGAATTTGTCTGGAACCATAAAAGACCCCATACTGCCAAAGCCATACTGCACAACTAGAGTGGAGTACAAGGCATCTCGCTCCCTGACTCCAAAATATATTACAAAGCTGTGTTAATCAAAACAGCATGGTATTGGAACAGAAACAGACAGGTGGGCCAAGAGAACAGAATAGAGATCCCAGAAATAAACCCCAAAACATACAGCCAACTGATTGTTGTCAAATGGTACCAGCAGGAGAAGGAAAACTTGTGAACAAATGGTGCTGAAAAACATGGGTATCCACATGCAAAAAGATGAATCTGATCCCCTTCCCCTCACCATTGACAAAAATCAACTCAAAGTAAATCAAAGATATAAACCTAAGACATCAAACTACAAAACTACTAGTGGAAAAAACTGGGGAAACTTTGGGAGACATTTGGGTAGGCAAAGACTTCTTAAATAAGATAATTAAAGCACAGGCAATAATCCCAAAAATAAAGAAGTGGGATGACATCAGATTAAGGAGTTTCTGTACAGCAAAAAGATCCAGTAATTAGTGGGATGGACAGCCACTAAATGGCAGAATTTTTTGTAAACTATGCTTCAGATAAGGGACTGATAACCAGAATACACAGGGATCTCAAGTGGCTTACCTGAAAAAGAAAAGATCAACCCAATTAAAAGCTGAGAAAATGAGCTGAAAAAACAAGTCTCTAAGCAATACATAGGAACAGTGAAAAAGCATATGAAAAAATGTTCCACTTCCCTCCTCATAAAAGAGATGCAGATCAAAACCACAATGAGATACCATCTAATCGCAGTCAAAATGTCTAAGATTAATAAAATAAAAATCAACAGTAAGTGCTGGCAGTGATGTGGTGAAACGGGAACTCTCCTACACTGCTGGTAGAAATGTAAATTGGTCCAGTCACTGTGAAGAACATTTCAGAGATTGCTCAAAGATCTACAAATAGAACTACCTTATGATCCAGCAATCCCACTTCTGAGTGTCTACCCAAATGACAGGAGAACACTTAGTCAGAAAAATGCTTGTACACTGATGTTTACTGCAGCATTATTCACGACTGTTAAGAAATAGGAACAACCTAAATGTCCACAAAAAGAATGGATTGAAAAAGTGTGACACATATACTCTATGGAATACTGCTCAGCTATGAAAAAAACACCAAGACCCTAGCTTTTGATAGAAAATGGATGAATGTGTAAGATGTATTGCTGAAATGAAGCAAGCCAGGCTATGAAAGCGAGATATTGTATGTTTTTACTTAATATATACTGAGTGTTCACATTCTATGCCTAAATTGAAAGAATAGAGGATATAGAAACATGGAAAATGGCTATAGATACTAGATACAGTGTGGGAAGAGGATGGGAGGAGGAGAGTCTAAGGAAAGACATTAAGGAGAAAAATAGAGAGGCGAGGCATTTATGGGACAAAAATGTATTATCTGTTGATGATAATGTGTACAGTATCCTCAACTGGACTAGCGAGAAATGTATTCATGTCGGTAAATTCACCTTACAAGCTAAATGATGTATAGTGACTGAATATATAAAATAAAATAATTTTTTTTTTTAAAAAGGGAAGTTCATAGCAATTTTAGCACTCACAATAAAAAAGAAAAAAGTGGCTGCTTGAGCACA
>NW_006202134.1:281299-322601 GCF_000334495.1 Tupaia belangeri chinensis
AAAAAAGTTTCAGGAAAACAAAATGTATCTATTCAATGACTGCAGTAGGATATGTAGCCCCAGTTAGGTGCTACTTTATAGGATGTGTAAAGTTAGACTTGTGCTCATGGAAATGTGTGTGTCACATGTGTTTGCTAGGAGGGTATTTGGATTGATGAGGGTCTTTGGTGATTCAATAAAATGTGGGGGGAAAATGGTATAGAAAGCAAACATAGATAACAGAGACAGTGTGGGAGGAGAATAGGAGGTGGCAGAGGGTAAGAGATAGGGGAACCAAGGATGGGGGGAAAAAGCAAAACATACAGAAAACAAGAAATGGAAAATCATTTGCTAATAATAACATGTTTGTTGATGTGCTTGACTAAGACAATATATAGTGTACTCTGGATGGAAAATCTCATTTTGTATGCTGTAATGATGTACAGTGAATGAATGCAAACAAATAAATTGGAAGAAAAAAAAAAAAAGAAAAAAGTGGCAAAAAAATGACCTAACAACACATCTCCAGAAACTGGGGGGGTGTGGGGGGGGAATAAAAGATTCAACCAAAAACAAATGTAATTGAAAGTAAAAGTATATAGAAAGTAAATGCAACCAAAAGGTGGTTGAAAAGATAAAACTGACATGCCATTACTAGACTAATCAAGAACAGAAAGTAACCAGATTAGTCAAATCAGCAAAATGACACTATTACAACAGATTTTTACAGAAGTGAAAATCATGAAAGAATATTACAAGCAATTATACACTAAGAAACAAGAAAACCTAGATGAGATGAATAAATTTCTGGATATATAGTCTACCAAGATTGTTGACACAGAATACTTAAATAGACCAACAACAAGCAATAAAATTGAATCAGTAATAGTTTCCCACCAAAGAAGAGCCAAGGTCCAGATTGCCTCACTTCTGAATTCTGTAACACTTCTAAAGAAGGGCTAACCCCAGTTCTCCTTTATCTATTTCTAATGATCAAAAAGGAAGGAACCCTCCCAAATTCATTCAGTGAAGTCTCCATTATTCTGTTCCCCAAATATAGAACACAACAATAGAAAAAGAAAACAACAGACCAATATCCATGATGAATACAGATTTTAAACTTCCCAAGTAGATAGTAGCAAATTGTTGGAGAAAGACACCATCCCAGGCCCGAGAGATAAGCCAGAAAGGAAGAATGCAAGAGTGAGGTGAAAGAACCTTATTCCTGGACAGAAAGCTACAGAGACTGCATGGTCAACTGGATGGAGCTCCAGGCATGGGCTGTGTCTCAAGATGTCTGGCAACATTCCACAAGCCAAGATATTGTCTAAGTACTAACTTAATGATAGCTATCAATCTTGTACAGGAATATAGCCCACAAAGAATGTCCATGTATATTGTACACTGTTCTCTATGTCTAAACTTGCTCACTGCTTATCTGATTTAATTTGGAATAAACGAGCTCTGTTCTGGCACAGTTTTGCTTCTGCTCCAAGAAAGCCCCTGATTTAACCTTTTCCCAGTCTCTGTCTCAACTCTTTATTACGCGCTATCTTCAAGCGCTGAGTTTCTCCCATCTAGCACCTGAACAGGGACTTGAAAGTAGGCCTCTAAGAAGCAAATTTTCAGGTGTCAGAGAGACCAAAGGGATTTCAGAGTAACCGACCTTTGGGATTCAGTACAGGGTAAGTATGGGAAATATTTCCTCTACTAATTCAGAATCTTACATGCAAATCTTAGGGACTCTACTACAGAGCTCTGGGGTTAAGGTAAAAAAAGACTACTTTTGAGGGACCAGCAGTTGCTGGACTCCCACATAGTTGACCGCGGTTCCCGTCCCCAACCCAGTGGCTTAAAACTCACGCTGGGCACATGTGCATGCATGCCCAAATTCCCAAGAGGAGAATGGAGAAGGGATTGCAGTGTGGCCATCCTCCCCCGGTGGGTGGTGGTGGTGGTGGTGATTTCTCGCTTTCTGTCTGTCTGTCTGTCTGTTTGGCGAGCGCACACGCCCTATAGAAAAAAAACCTCTCAAAAAAAAAAAAACAAAAAACTACTTTTGAAGAACTTTTTTACTTGATCCTAAACACTGTTACTGGTTTACTTCCTCTGAAAAGAATGCTCTCAATTAAAAACAATGTAAAGTAGTTATTAGAGCATTGTGGGGGCTCATCAGCAAGGTAAAACTGTTCCTTTATCTCTAAGGTCTTTATGTAATCTTATCTTTTTAACTTTAGTTTCACTTAAATCAGAATCTGGGGAAGAAACTCCATCTAATAAGCTGGAATCAAACAGAGAGGGAGAACAAATAGACTCTCTGGAGGATGAAATTTCAGCTTTAGAGTCCACCGCCTACAAAAAAGGTATCCTCTCCCTCACCTAAGGAATGGGGATCTTGGGGACCAGCACTTAGCATAATGGCTAGGTCGCTGAGCTCCCATGTAGTCGACCACGTTTCGAGTCCCCGACCCAGTGACTTAAACTCACGCTGGACGCCAGGCGCATGTGCGTGCGTGCTCATCCCCCCCTAGGGGGTGATTTCTCGCTTTCTGTCTTTCTGTGTCTTTCTGGAGAGCGCATGCACCCTATAGCAAAAACCTCTCAAAAAGAAAGAAAAAAAAAAAGAATGGGGATCTTCTGGGACCAGCAGATGGCATGGCTATGTCGCTGGACTCTCATGTAGTCAACTGCCATTCCAGTCCCGGACCCAGTGGCTTAAACTCACGCTGGGCGCGTGTGCGTGGGTTCCCAAGATCCGGAGAGGAGAATGGAGGAGAAGGGACTGGGGCATTCCCATCTCCCTGGGGCGTTGATTTCTTTCTCACTTTCTGTCTCTCTGTCTCTGTCTTTCTGGCAAGCGCATGTGCCCTATAGCAAAAATCTCTGGGGGAAAGGGCCAGGATAAGAAATAAAAAAGATATGGGAATCTTCTAATAAGCTTTCCCATAAAATTTCTGCTGCTTACTCATCTTTATACCCCATATAAACTTAAGTGCCACAATATGAAAATTATTTATAAAACTCTACATAGGCAAACTTCTGTAAAGCCTATGGCTCCTCTGTTTTCTTTCAATAATCCTTTTTATGGTATTTCAGCTAAGACTGTTACTATCCCATATTCTCCTACAATGCAAGCCATAAACCAGGCTAGAGCTGCTGATGATTTGGAACTTTTTGCAGAAGTTCAAAATGCTTTTCCTGTTACTGTCACACAAGTTCCCCATTAATAATCAGTTTCCAAACAGAGCTACGAAATTTGACCATTGAATTCAAAAATTTTAAGGATTTAAAACAAGTTTGTATTCAATATGGTATTAATTAGTATCCAATATGGTATTAATTATCCTTATATTCAAGGACTAGTGTCCAGATTTGCAAATTTAGGCTAATTCCTTGGGATTGGTAAATTTTAGGACAAACTGTCCTCAGTACTTCTGAATTTTTACAATTCCGAACCTGATGGGATAAAGCGCAAGTTCAGACTAGGTGTAATGAAGCAGCAAATATTCCTCCTCCTATTACTAGCAAACAACTCATAGGACAAGGACAAAGATTTGGAATTCAGGCTCAGCTCCAATATACTGACCAAGTCATAGTGCAAGTTTATCTTTGCTGCCTCAGTTCTTGGGAAAATATTGCTATACCTGGCCAATCCACACTTTCGTGAAGGTTAAACAGAGTGCTAATGAGCCTTATGTAGTTTTTGTCACTAGGCTTAAAGATGTTGTAACTAAGACAGTCACCCAAGCAGGATTAAGAGATCTTTTATTACAAAGTCTTGCATTTGTCGATGCTAATTCTGAATGTCAACAGGCATTAAGATCAGTAAAAGCCCAAGGAGGTACATTAACGATTATTTGAAGACTTGTGCTGATACCAGATCTGAGGTATATAATATGGGGCTTCTCATGGCAGCCATTCAGGGTACAGGCCCATAGAAAAGACAAAATGCTTTCAATGTGGCAAAATGGGTCACTTGAAAAGAGATTGTAAACAACAACAACAACAAAAAGCAATAATTCCATACAAAAATATTCTAAACCGACTAGTACTTTGTGCTGCAAAGAGTCCAGTATAAAGTTTTACCATAGGAAATGCTTACTAGTCATAATAATGCTAGTCCTTCTCAGGTTCCCTATTTATGTCCCTGTTGTCAAAAGGGTTTCCATTAAGCCAATCAATGTTGCTCCAAATATCATGAAAACGGAATGCCTTTTAATTTGGAAAATAGGACTGCCCACCCCTAGGCCCAACATCAAACAATATGGGGACCAATTTCAGACACCAATACCCAGTTAACAATGGGGAACATCACACCATACAATCCATAACCTCATTGATGCCACCCAAAGAAATGCAGTGTTAGATAACCCTGTACCAGACAATTTAATGTTGAAACCATCCATGTGAATTCACAAAATAAAGACAGGAATTTATGGTCCTGCCTCAGAAGGACCAGTTGGTTTAATTATTGGCAGAAGCAGTCTGACTTCAAAAGGAATTAACGTACATTTAGGTATCACTGACTCTATCATGGTGAAATCCTAATTATGATGGGTGCCAATATTCCAACCAAATTACTGCAGGTGATCACACTGCTCAATTATTGTTTTTGCTCTATATTTCTCTTCAGACCACACCAATTAAAAGAGAGGGTGAATTTGTAGCTATTGATACTCAGGTTTTTTTGCAAACATTTTTACAGGACAAGCGTCCTCAAATAAATGTTACTATAAATCAAAACATTTTAAAGGATTAGTAGACTCAGGGACTGATGTTTCTATTATCACTATCAAATTCAGGCCTAAATCATGCTCTATACAAGCAGTTCCTACCATCTTCACTGGAGCCTCCAACATCCACTGAAATTTTCAAATATTTCACTGTATTGGGTCAGAGAAACAAGCAGAAACATTATGGGCATATGTCGCTGACACTGCAATTAATTTATGAGACTGAGATTTATTCAATCAATGGGGTGCTTATATCACATCTCCCCCAAACATCCTCACAAATAACATTATGACTCATATACAGTATTCACAGTACACTAAAAATAAACATGAGTTAAATTCTAAACCTTGTAACTTTCAAAATTTAGCAAGTAGGCCACTGCTGTAGACAATAATCATTATGCCCTGCCTCTAAAATGGTTAACAGACTAACCTATTTGGATAGAGCAGTGGCCCCTTTCAAAAAATTAGAGGCTTGGGACCAGCAGTTAGCGTAATGGCTATGTCGCTGGACTCCCACGTAGTCGACCGAGGTTCGAGTACCGGACCTGGTGGCTTAAACTCACGCCGGGCGCATCTGCGTGCGTGCCCAAGATCCCAAGAGGAGAATGGAGGAAAAGGGATTGTGGTGTGGCCATCCCCCCTGGGGGTGATTTCTCGCTTTCTGTCTCTCTGTCTCTCTCCGTCTGTCTGGCGAGCGCACGCACCCTATAGCAAAAACCTCTCCAAAAAAAAGAAAAATTAGAGGCTTTAGGAACTCTAGTCCAAGAACAACTACTGCAAAATGATACAGAGCCATATCATAGCCTTTAGAATTCTCCAGTCTTTATTACTAAAAAGAAATCAGGTTAATGAAGAATGATGATCAATTTACAAAAAATTAATGAAGTGGCCTATGGGACCACTTCAACCCAGTATTCCATCACCTACAATAATTCCACAAAACTGGCATTATAGTTAATTTAAAAGATTAGGTTTTTTTTGGTCTGTTTTTTGTTTGTTTGTTTGTACTATTCCTTTACAACCACAAGTTTAACAAAAATTTGCCTATTCTATTCCAGCTATTAACCATGACAAACCCATGCAAAGATTCCAGTACAAAGTTTTACCATAGGGCATGCTTACTAGTCCTACTATATGACAACATTTTGTTAATCAAGCATTGGTCATTCTATGAAAAAAAAAAAAATCCTAATTCTTTAATAATTCATTACATGGATGATATTCTCTTTTCCTCTTCCTCTAGAAAAGAAGTTAATAATCTATTTTATCAAGCCAGAATTATCTTAGAAATGCCCTGAAAGAAATTCAAACACAAGAACCACTCCAATATTTAGGAACCAAAATTTACAATTCTTCAACTATTCCTCAAAAAATACAAGAGGAGACCACCTAAAAACCTTAAATGATTTCCAAAAATTATCAGAAGACATTAATTGGCTTCGACCTTCTCTAGGCATACCAACATATTCACTTACTCATCTTTTTAAAAAGATTACAAGGAGATCCTGATCTCAACAGTCCACAATCTTTAACAGCTGAAGCTTAAAGTTAGGTTAGATTGAATCCCATATTCATAACTGTCAGTTAACACACATTGACCCTACTAGCCCTAAACAATTATTTTCTCAACACCTCACTTTCTGACTGCCATCTTATGACAATCTAATGGTATTATTGAATGTGTTTTACCCAATAAAGAAAATTAGACCCTCCTAACTTACTTAGACAAAATGGGAAAACTTATTTGGAAAGGCAGGCAAACACTTAAGATTACATGAAACTGATCCTATACACATAATACTTCCTTTAATGTTAAAATGGACCGAAATGACATTTCAAACAAACATAAATCGGCAGATAAGAGTATCTGACTTTTTAGGTACCTCAGACAATCATTTCCCTAAAAGTAAACTCTTCTCATTTTAAAAATCCACTTCCTAGATTCTTACATCCATCATTAAAACCTCTCCTACTGCACATGCTGCTACTTTTTTCACTGATCGCCATGGATCTGGCAAAGCATCTATTGTAGGCACATTCTCTAAAACCTGGCAGATACCCTTCCATTCTACAGAAAAAGCTGAATTGCTACTATAATTGAGTTATTATCCCTTTTCCCTGAAGCACTTAATATTGTTACTGACTTAATACGCTACTTATACAGTACAACATAGAGACTGCATATATAAATCCAATCTCACAATTACATGAGTTCTTTCTCAAGAATCTCATTCGACAGCAAATGGGCCCCCTTTTCATTGTTCATATCCATAGCCATACTGGCCTCCTTGGTCCCTTAACAGAAGGCAACGAGGATGTTGATTGGTTACTAACTGCCTCAGCTCTTACAGCACAAGATCATAATCTTACACATCTAAATGCCAGAGGTTTGTTATAAATAATCTATTCCTAAACTTAAGGCTCAATAAATTGTTGTACAATGTCCTACTTGTGGGCCAATTATCACTCCTCCATTTCCACAAGGAATTAATCCTCTTGGCTCACAACCTAATAAATTACAGCAAGTGGAAGTAACATATATAACTTTCTTTGGCAAACGTTTTTTCTTCACATTTCTATAGATACATTTTCTGGATTCCTATGGGCCACTGCTCTATCTGAAGAAAAGGCCACTCATGATATTACCTTTTAGAAGTGTTTGCTGTTATGAGTAAACCCAGCTCCATAAAAACTGATAATGGCCCTTCTTATCTTTCTACTAAATCACATACTTTCTTTCCCACATGTGTTTCATACTATACTGGACTTCATTATTACCCACAAAATAAAGTAATCACTGGGTTAGCTCACCAAACTCTTAAAAATATGTTAGCTACACAAAAAGGGGGAGATTGGTCCCTCCCTTCTCATTCTATAATAATGAAAGCTCTATATACATTTCATTTTTTAGATATCAGAGATAATCATGACATACCTGCAGCTGAAATACACTGGTCAAAATAAAAGCTGATCCCGATTCAGCAAACTATTTACTGGAAAAATGATTTAGGAAAGTGGGAAGGAGAAGTTTGGGTTTTGGGAAAAGTTTATCCTAGTATTTCCACAGATCAAGGAACACTGTGGGTCCCTGGCTGACATCTCAAACCAGAACATGAGCCACAAAAGACCAGTTTGACCTGGAACCTCCAATGGGAGAATTTCACCAAACGTCTCTTCAGAGTACCTTCATAACTCCTAATAGGCCAAGACAGCAACCTCACCATCACTACAATGTCAATCCCCAAACTTGGGGGTCAGGTGATAAAGCTCACTCAAGCAGCTCAGAAAGTAAATGAGTGTACATGAAGTCCTCAAACATCTACTCATCTGTTCCTAGCCATGTTCGCCATAATTACTATAACTAAGTACTGAAAATTAGACCTATTGGGCTCACATTCCCAATCCTCATCTCAATTAAACATTAAACTGGTATGATCCCTCCTTTTCCATTTTTCTTAATGATTCTAATTGGCTACCTGTACCCTTTGATAGTCAAGGTGGTCCTTACAACCTGATGAAGGCGGCACCTTTATTTCCAATTATATCACTGGGGTGGAAGGGCCTCCTGTATGTATTGGAAAATGGGTTCATTGCCTCAAATCTAATCCTTAGGCTTGGCTTTCCTTATTAAAAAAAATAATAATAAAAAAAATTAAAAAAAAGGTAGGGTACAGGCACTTTTATCTTCTTTCTGCATTCACCTTTAAAGGGACATACACTAACATGTCTATTTCTCCTCCTTACTCCTCTTCCTCCTTGCAATTTACCAACAGTTTTATGAATTACAAAATTGAGAAACACACTGATATTAGCTAATACTTCCTATGGGAGAGTCACTGACTGGAGCCCTATGGGTTCTGCTCATCTGAAAATTCACTGAAAGATCTGAAATGGAATTTGTCCTCGTGATCTATCAGTACCTCAGCACTATTGTTGGCATGGTGGAGAAATGTCTCCTTCAAGCCCTCTTCTACCTTTTGGACCAGTTCACCAACCTTTTTATGCTTGGACAAGCACATATCATAAAAATACCACAAGTAATCACTCTGATTTTAAATCCATGGTTAATGATATTCATTTTGTTCAAGCTTGTGTTAGATTGCCTTATTTTCTTTTAAAAAGTCCTATTATTTTTAATGAATTTGAATCTCTAGTATCCTGTTGTAATTGCACTCTTTATACATGTCTCAATCCCTCAATTCTGCTTAATCAATCATATGAAAGCATTTATTTATGTTTTAAAAGCTGGAATAGTGCAGATACACCACCCATGGCAACATTCCCCTGAGATGCACATCACAAATGGTGCTTTAGGTTGAATACTTAAACAGACTAAACAATTTATTGAACTTTAAAAAAAAATTATTTATTTATTTAATTCAACTTGTTATCATTATTTTTTAATTTGACCAGAGAGAGACACACAGAGAGAGAGAGAGAGAGAGAGAGAGAGAGAGAGAGAAAGGGGAAGTGATAAAGCAAGTCGCCAGGTCCAGGACTTGAACCACAGTCGGCCATGTGGGAGTCTAGCGCCTTTAACCACGACGCCACCTGCGGGTCCCAACAATTTATTGAACTTTTAATCGCTACCATTATAGGACTGATGGCTGTTACTGCTACTGCTGCTACAGCTAGTGTTGTATTGCATAAAACAACCCAGACCACCGAATTTCTTCAGAAATGGCATGAGAACTCCAACCAGTTGTGGACCACTCTGCAAGTGATTGATAGTCATCTTGCCTCTGAAGTTGCAAATCTTCAAGAAGCAGTAGTTTTATTAGGAGATCGACTTGTTAGCTTACAAAAACAATTAACTTTAAAATGTGATTGGAATGTTTCTTCCTTTTGTATAACTCCTTTACATTATAATTGTACTCTTTTTCCTTGGACTACTATTCCACAACACTTACTAGGCCAGAGTAATTTAAACTTAGATATCCAAGCATTACAAAGTGAAATTTATAATACCTTTGAAGACAATCTACAACAACTTTCTGGCTCTCAAATTCTCAGAAGTATTGCAGATGGATTGAGTCAGTTAAATCCTTTAAAAACAGTTCAAAATTTTGGATCCTCTTCTTTAAGTTTATTAATCCTGGTAATTTGTTCTTTTTCCTCTTTCATCTATAGTCTGGCAACACAGATGATGAGCCACTGCTCGTGCAGCCCAATGAGATGGCCCCCTACACAGTAATGCTACAAAAGATTCATCATAAAAAAGGAGGAAATGTTGGAGACAGAAACCAGCCCAGGCCTGAGAGAGAACCCAGAAGGGGAGAATGCAGAAGGGAGTTGAAAGCGACTTCGTTCCTAGACAGAACACCACAGAGACTGCATGGTCAACTGGACGGTGCTCCAAGCGTGGGTTGTGCCTTTTTTTTTTTTTCTTCCGAGAGGTTTTTGCTATAGGGCATGTGCACTCACTGAAATAAAGAGAGCTATGAAGAGACAGAAAGAGAAAAATCACCCCCCAGGGGGCAGGGCCACGCCGCAACCCCTTCTCCTCTATTCTCCTCTCAGCATCTTGGGCATGCACGCACCCGCGCTAGGTGTGAGTTTAAGCCACCAAGTCCGGGACTCGAACCGCAGTCTCTGCACGGGAGTCCAGCAACGTAGCCATTATGCTATCTGCTGGTCCTGGCATGGATTGTGTCTTAAGATGTTTGGCAACATTCTACAAGCCAACATGTTATCTAAGTACTAAGTTAATGATAGCTATCAACCTTGTACAGGAATATAGCCTACAAAGAATGTCATGTCTACTGTTCTCTATACCTAAACTCACTTATTGCTTATCTGATTTAATTTAGAATAAATGGGCTCTGCTCTGGTGCCGTTTTGCTTCTGCTCCAAGAGAGCTTTAGTCCTCCGCTTTAACCTTTTCCTTGTCTCTTGTCTCAATCCTTTGTGATACCCTACCTTCAAGCACTGAGTTTTTCACAGCAAATTGTACCCAACAATACATTAGAAAGGCTATGTACCGTGATCAGATACCTTTTTTTTTTTTAGGGATAGTTCAACAAACAAAAAATAATAATTGTAATAAAGATATTAACAGAAGGGGAGATTTAAAAATGTATGACTCTATGTATTGGTGCACAAAAAGCACTTGATAAGATACAACATGCCTTCATGTTTAAGACTCTCAGCAAAATCAGCATAAAAGGTACATTTCTTAACACAATAAAAGTCATATATGAAAAATCCACAGCTAACATCATAATGAATGGGGAAAAGCTGGAACAAGAAAAGGCTGCCCACTTTCCACACTCTTTTTCAACATAGTACTGGAAGTCCCACTCAATTCAGCCAGGCAAAAATATGAAATAAAAGGCATTCAAATAAATAAGAAAAACACTGTGTGTCTCCACTGAAAATATACTGAGTGTATGCAATCTATTGCAGAAACTAAAAGAGAAGTAGAGAGGTCAACTGTAAATACCAAAGACTACATGGACCTGAAGGAGTGTGAATTTTCAGAAAATAAAAAGCAATGAATAAAAATAAGAATGCATGTGAATAGGTAATAAAAAAAGTATATCAGTACCAAGTTTAAAAATGAATGTTGCATATCATATAAAGTTCCACCAAACTAACAGAATAAAAATTAAAGTTGCACAACCTAATGTATTTTGTAGAAGACAACATGGCAGTGTCACTGATTACCATGCACTGCATGTAGGCCTTGAAAATCCATACTGTACCCCACCCAGATGTACAATTTTAAAATGTAAATAAGAAATTTAAAAAATAAAAAGATCAGTATAAAATGCTTAAAACCCAAAAGCCAAACTAATAAAAATAAATTCAAATACTTAAATGTCAAAAGAAAACCAGTTACTGGTGCAGTGGTAACACAATACTTCTGATGTTAAGCCCACATGGAGGGGGGGGGGTCCAGGGTTCAGTTGCCAATGTTTCCCTGTACACAACAAGCATTTGCATACCAATGCTTAGCAGTTTTAGGATGATTACAGCATAAAGACACAATTGGGGGTGCCTGTTCCTGTCTGTCTCTATCTCTCTCTATATATATATACCCTCAGGAAGAAATAAATATGTAGCTACATCTCTCTCTTTCTCTCTCTCTCTCCCTCTCTCTCTCCCTCCCTCCCTCCCTCTTCTCTCTCTCTCTACATATATATATATATATATAAAACACAAAGCAAACTCAAAAGTAAAACAGCAAATCACAACACACTTTCCAGTAAGAATTATTATACATTCATCAAAAAAAAAAAAAAATCTAGAAAGAATTAGAATCCCAATAGAAAAATGAGCAAAGGATGACACTTCTTGCCCTCCAAAATTTCAGAACTTGGAAAATATAAAAAATGGTAAAAATCTATAAAAAGAAAAAAAAATTATACTTCAATACTTTTTTCACCTAACAACTTGACTAAAATCCAGGTTTACAAAAGCTCATTTTGTGGTGCAATGAGCAAGCATTATCTTGCTGTGCATAACCTCAAAATGACACATACCTCAAATCTGAGCAGTCCTAACCATTTCTTCTGTGACTGTTCCCTGCAAACTGCCATTAACTGTCACCTATATGACTGCCATAGTTTCTTAAATTAATTCACTCCTGAACGTTTTTTGGCAGTTAAGAACGTAGGCCTCAAAGAAGACATATATATATTTCACGATATTTGTCAAAATGTGAAAACCTACAGAATAGGAGGTTAAATTCAAAGTCAAAAATCGTGTAAGGTGGAATGGGATTTATTCACTCCCAACTCACTGAAGATAAAAAAACAAAAAACACCAGAGGAAGGAGCCCCATTACTAGATGTCAATTCAAAGCAGTAAAAATTCTGTGAGGCATGGTGCAATATTGAATGGTATAATACACATGGAACTGGAGACTTCAGTGAGAAATTGGGTAAGAAAAATAGGTAAAGTAAAAGCTAATTATTTTTTAAAGAGAGGTTTTTGCTATTGGACATGTGCACTTGCCAGAAAGACAGAGACAGAAAGAGACAGAAAGAAATCACCCCCCAGGAGGGGATGGCCACACTGCAATCCCTTCTCCTCCTTTCTCCTCTTTGGATCTTAGGCACACACACATGCATGCCCTGCGTGAGTTTAAGCCGCCCGGTCGAGGACTCAAACCGTGGTCAACTACGTGGTCCAGCAATGTAACCCACTGGTCCCAAACCTAAATATTTTTTAATCTTATGAAAATGATAAATCCCTAGCTCTTAGTCTATAGATCACAAGATATATACAGTAATGAATTAATGGTTCCTCTAAATTCTTGAAATTAAGGGAGATTATCTCTTGATCTGTGGAATGTCTAGCCTGGTAAGAATATATCTGTCTACATTATGGATATAGGTCACATAGACAATCTATGTTTACAATGTGACTTATGATTACATGCCTTGGGTCATGTGGTACAGCTCAATGTGTCAGAAAGTAAGAAAAATCACACTGGTGGTCAAACAGGTCTACATAACCAAACTCCAATTAAAACTTTGAACAATGGCTTGAATGAGCCTTTTTTCACTGACCTGTGGGTATTGTCACCCACTGTTGGGAAAAACAGGCAATACCAAGAGGACTCCACTGGAAGAAAACAACAGGAAGCTCATGTCAGATGACTCAGAGGCCCTATTCTATGTATCTTGTCCCTTGGCTGATTTTAGTGGATCCTTTCAGAGAAATATATCATACAGTGAATATAAAGACTTTCCCAAATTCATAATACACTCTAAAATGTACTAAACCTTAATGTGCTCCTGGGGCCATCTTAAATACATACAGTTGTGGAGGAGTATGACCCATCAAGGCCCCAGGATCTGTTTGAGCCCCCCGACCTTTGAGCACAGCCTTGGTTGGCTCAGCATGTTGGCAAGGCTGCTGCTGTATGCCCCACCCCCCTATCTAGGAACAAAGCTTGGGTCAATTCAGCATGTTGGCAAGGCCACTTGTTGTATGCTCCAGAAACTGCAGTAGCCTTGCTGGGAAGTGGCCCTCCTCTGACTCTCCGATTTACTACTATAAAAGAATTACATAGTTCTCTCATACATCTTTGTAGTAAGATTTCCCAAAAGTTCCCCGACCACTCCTCTTTACCCTGACCACTTACTGTTAATTACAACGCTTCATCCCTGCGTCACAATGGAGGGTGTGCTGATGTCCTTCTTGACCTTTCAAGACACATTTAACATAAGCTTAAAAATAACCTCTTAGGCCAAAACTGACCCAGGACACTCCCACCCCACTGTAGCTAATGTTCTGACAAAATACACGACAGTGGTGCCATAGGCACAATAGAATGCTTAGGTATACCACAATGCTTTTCATGAACTTGTTAAGTCACTTTACCGCCAGTTGAAAAGGCTGTCCCTGCCCTCACCAAGTGAACAATAACTTCACCCCTTCAGGACAGGTAAATATATTAGGATTCCTTTAATTAAATTTTAGATCTCTATAGAATTACATAAATATCATTCTTTATTGAGATCCATAAGAACTAATACCTATATACTTGAGATTTTCTTTTAGTCATCGCAAGATGGCTGAAAGGCGGCTGCTGCTGAATACCGGCTGATCATTAACTCTGCTTGCTGGAATTGTTCTCCAAAACCACACTCCCAGAAGTTCCCAAAAGCCTGCTTACATTAATTAGACAATTGTTGAACTATATCGATGATTAATAGACCTGCCCTTAATCAATCCCTGAATAGAATCTATGATCTCTACTGTTAAAACTTTATGAATTGATAATTAGAACATGTAGCCCCTCACCTGTTTACTTGCATGTATCACATTTTCAATAAAAAGGCACGATGATTCCTAGCAGTTGTCACTCTTCAGAGAGAGAGATTTCTGAGGGTGTCCGGCTGAGGACATACATGAAAAAGGCACCGAGGCCTTAATCTTCCTTTCCTGTGCCTCCTCCAACGAGTCAACCCACCCCTGCTGAGGCTGGTCCCCAGCACAGTTGGTTTCAAAAAATTATGGTCTTAGAGACAGCCAAACATCATACAACAAAAGAAAATTCAAAGATAACTACATGAAGACATACTACAACCAAACTTTCATAAGTAAGAAAACATGATAATAGACAAAAGTTTGGGAGGATACAAACCAGCAAAGAACAGTGAAAATGACAAATATATAAGAAAACATAAAAATCACTCTTGGGGACAAGCAGTTAGTGTAATGGCTGTCGTTGGACTCCCATGTAGTCGACCGCGGTTCAAGTCCCGGACCTGGTGGCTTAAACTCATGCCAGACACGTGTGTGTGTGTGTGCCCAAGATCCCGAGAGGAGAATGGAGAAGGGATTGTGGCATGGCCATCCCCCCCCCGGGGGGGGGGGATTTCTCACTTTCTATCCCTCTGTATCTGTCTCTCCGGCAAGTGCATGCACCCTATAGCAAAAACCTCTCCAAAACAAACAAACAAACAAAAACATGAAAATCACTCTTCAAACTCTAAAAAGTACTGACCACTGGAAGAAGGATAACTGGCTGTGGGATTGCTAACATGTATAAGTAAAATGCATGACAACATGGTACAGAAACTAAGAAAAGATAAATGCAAGTACAGTACTACAGAGTTCTTACACACAAAGTAGTATAATATACTGGAAAGTATATCAAAAGCGAAAGATAAATGAGGTCAGTCAGGTGGTATGATGGTTAAGATGGTTGGACCCCACTTGGTATGGCTCAAGTCTTGTACACGGCAGCTTGAAAAGCATGCTGGGTACATGTACATGCACGTCCAAAATCTCAAGAGGAGAATAGCGAAGGGATTGTTGCATGGTTGTACTTTTGGTTGGTGATTTCTTTATCCACCTCTGTGTGTGTCTGTATCTACCTGTAGTGAACATATGCACAGTGGAGCAAAACTCAAGAAGAAAGAGTACTGTAAACCATAAACGACCATTTAAAAAAGTTACACGTAAGTTAATAAAAAGGATCATGAACCATGTTAAAGGGAAAAATATTACATCTGTCACATAGGCAATAATTTACCTACAATTATTTTGCATAAATGCTAAGTTACTTCCATGGAAGACTTGACTATGTAGTAAAAAATTACTAAACTTAGAAAATTGAAACAGTCCAATGGAGAGAAAATGAAGCTACGATACAGAAACAAGAGATTAATGAATTTATTTATTAAAGAATACAGATTTTATAATATGATCAACTTAAAAGTAGCAAGGCTCATGAAATAATGGCAAAAAGCTCTGCTGAAAAGAAATGTATATGCATAAATTATAATATAACATGTAATGCATGCATGTTTATATAAATGTAGAACACAATCATCACAGGCATGAGAGAATAGTTAAAACAAGGAAGAAACTGGATTGAAAGAGTTCTTAAAGAAAAAACTCTTAGTAAATTTTTGGCATTTTACCAGAGGCAACTTGCTGGTTTGCACACAGATCAAGGAAGTAAAAGTTGTACCTTACTGATTCAGGCTGTCAGAGGTGATGTTTAGTGCTGAGACAACAATCAGAAATTTGAGGAGAGGAGCATGAATCCTAAAAAAAGATGAAATATATACGTATCCCTCAGTGTTGCATACAAAACTCACCAAAATGACTGGATATTAAAATACACATATGCAGGGACCAGCAGTTAGCGTAATGGCTATGTCACTGGGCTCCCACATAGTCGACTGCGGTTCGAGTCCTGGACCCAGTGGCTTAAACTCACACCAGGTATGTGTGCATGCGTGCCCAAAATCCCGAGAGGAGAATGGAGAAGGGATTGTGGCATGGCCATCCCCCCTGGGGGGTGATTTCTCATTTTCTGTCTCTCTGTCTCTCTCTGTCTGGCGAGCGCCCTATAGCAAAAACCTCTCAAAAAAAAAAATATATATATATGCAGAAGACCAGAGGGACCTATAAAAGACAATCAGTTCCTGATCACTGCAAAGACTACAGAATTTGGAACTTGAATACAGTCAACCACCTTATAGAATAAAGATCAATCTTTTGAGAAATATAACACTATTCACTATCTGATGTATGACTTACTATATCCAAGGTAAAACTCAGAATAGCTATTTAGTAAAATAACAGAAAAATGTGACCCACACTTAAGAAATATATGGGTTTTTATTCTTTTTTTTTTTTGCTATAAAGCATGTGTGTGCATGCATGTGTGTGTACATGCACATGCATGAAAGAGACAGAGTTTCACCTCTAAAGAGAATGGCTATGCCACAGTCCCTTCACCTCCATTCTCCTCTTGGGATTTTGGGCATGCATGCACATGTGTGTTTTCAAGCCAGAAGGCCAGAGACTTGAACCACGCAGTTGGCCATTTGGAATCCAGCTACCTTAACCTCCATGCCAACTGCTGACCCCAAACTTAGATCTTTTAAATTGAAAAAAAAAACAAAAAAGGTTAAGCCATGTATAAATAATTTCATGTACTTAAAGGATTATATTAAAATATCATAGATAAGAACCTTTTTATAAAGTTTATTTTTATAAATAAAAAAATGATATTAGGAAACTTCCTAGAATGCTTACTAAGAGATGGAGGATAAGTGGCTACATGAGTTCCACACAGGTACATGCTCGTTCTTGCTCCCCATGCCTGCCTCAGCCTGCTCACTAGAGGCAAAATATGATGAAATGAAATCATTTACAGTAAAATCCAATGCTACCCACGGAGAAATGAAAAAGGCTTAGAGTAAGCTGATTCTGGGTAATATTTTATCCTCTCCCTCTCTCTCTGTCTATGGTGAGTCCACATATTTTCCAGTCAAAAAAATTTATATAAAGACATTTTCCAATGGGAACAAAATTAAACCTACATAAAAGAATGCTAAACCAAGTTCTCTAGGATGAAAGAAATACCACCAGAAGTTATCTTAAATATACAAGAAAGACTCAAGGACCACCAAAAATATGTGTACATAAGCATATGTACTACATCTCATGCCCGAATCAAATCCAATTAACACACTAAAAAGATTATACATTATACATTATGACCAGAAAGAACTTATTCCTGGGATTAAAAAAATAATAATTTGACATATGTAAAATAATAACAGTAACGTGTCACATTATAAGAAAAGATGAAAGACATATAACCATTATCAACTGACACATAAGATGCATTTAACAAAATATGACATCCTAATGTGATTAAGACTCTCACCAATATAGACATAGAAGGTACATTTAACACAATAAACTCCATATGTGACAAACTCCAAGCTACCATAATACTGAATGGAAAAAAAAAAAATGAGAGCTTTTTCCACTTAAAACTAGAATAAGAGTGGTATGTCCACTTTCTCCTCTCCCATTCAACACAGATACTGGAAGTTGGAGGTAAGGTAATCACACAAGAGAATGAAATAAAAGGAATTTAAATAGGAAAGGGAAAAAGTTAAATTGTTCCTGTTTGTGGCTGACATGATTATACACATAAAGAAATACTAAGAATCCACCCAAAATCTGTTAGGTGAAATGAACAAATTCAATAAAGCATTCAAAATCAGCATACAAAAATCTGCAGTAGGCCAGCCCTTTAGCACAGTGTTTAGTGAGTAGTGTGTAGTGAGCTAGATCCCTACTGGCCAACTGTGGCTTTAGTCCTGGGCTCTGGTGGCTTGGAAAACAAATTAGGCACATACCTGCCCAAAATAATGATGGAAAAGAGAAAGAAAAGGGATTGTAGCATCTTCTGAGGACTATGGCTTTGTCAGTTTAGTCCAGAGGACAGTTTTCAGGTATGTTTATAGTACATAATGGCCCTTTCATTTCTCACTGGGAGGTGCTTTCTCTCTCTTCCTCTTTCTATCTCTTTCTCTGATCTCTGGTAAGTGCAGGAGTCCTCTGGCATTTAAAAATATCTGTAGCATTCTTCTACACTAATACGCATTAACTGTGTGTGCATGCATGCCCAAACTCCCAGGAAGAGATCGGAGGAGAAGAGATCAAAGTGTGTCCATCCTCTTTGGGAGTGATTTCTCACTATCTCTTTGTTTCTCTCTGGCAAGCATACATGCCCTATAGCAAAAACCTAATAAAAGGGCAACCAATCTTTCTGTCTCAATGACAGATATACCAGTGGTAAAAATCTGTATGAAAAAATGCTTAGCATCTGTTATAAAGGAAATGTAAATCCCAACTGTGAGGTACTCCTAACTCCAGTCAAAAAGGCTATAATTACCAAAATAAAAAGAGGGACCACCAAAGAGTTTGCTAAAAAAAGGGAGGCCTCAGGCCCTGCTAGTGGGAGTATAAATCAATACAGCCACTGCAAAAAACAGTATGGATAGTTGTCAAAAATCTAAAAATAGAACTACCACATGACCTAGTAATTCCATGCTTATTTATCCGAAAGAAAAGAAATCATCACTCACAGAGACATTTGCGAAGCCATGTTTACTGAAGTATTATTCACAGAGATATAAAATAACCTAAGTGCAAAATAACCAATAATTATATTTTAAAAATGGCACATATACAAAATAGATGCAATGCTGTAAAGAATAACCAAATCTTGTCACGTGACACTAAGTGGACGTACCTAGAAGTTATGTACAATAAAATAAGCCAGCCTATGAAAGACAAATAGATTATGTCGCCACTTAACATATGCCTAATGTCTGCACTTCAAGCAGAAACTGATGAATCTGATGATATGGAAGTGAACAGAATACTATTAGATACTAGAAGTTTCTTTCAAGGTGGAGTAGAGACTGGTGGGATGATGTGTGAGAAAATGAGGAACAGACATAAAAACGCACAAGTGGAACAGATTATGGACCTAGCCAGTAAGACATATCTCTGGACAATGTAATATATACAATAAAAAAACCCCACACTAGTGACAGTATAATGGAATGTGTGCACTATGTAATATCCAATAATAAAAAAGCAGGTATGTCTGTATCACTGACTTAACATTAAATATTCGTCTTTGATTATATTGTATACATGCTTTTAAAAACTTCATTGTTCCACAAATATGTATGATTGCTTGTAAACCAACAATCAAAAGTATACATATATATTTATTATTTATAATTGTATGTATATACTTCTATATAATTGGCAGCTCAGTAAGTTTGTTTAGTGAATAGTGTGTTCCTCTACAAGGCTATGGCAATTACAACTACACTAGGTTATAGAGGTTTATCAACTTCATTTCAATCCTATTGGACCACCTTAATATATACAGCACATCACTGAAATACTGTTACACAGTGGATTACTGCATGTGCCAAGAAATACAAACTTGGACAGTCAGTGGCATGATCTGCACAAACTAACTGAGAAAAACGAATGAAGGGACCAGCAGTTAGCGTAATCGCTATGTCACTGGACTCCCATGTAGTCTACCGCGGTTTGAGTCCCGGACCCTATGGCTTAAACTTACGCTGGGCACATGTGCCTGCGTGCCCAAGATCCTGAGAGGAGAATGGTGGAGAACAGATTGTGGTATGGCCATTTCCCCTTCGGGGGGGGGGGGGGTTACTTGTCACTTTTTGTCTGTCTCTCTCTGTCTCTTGGGCGAGCGCACGCACCCTATAGCAAAAACCACTCAAAAAAAAGAAAAATGAATGAAGAGTTATTTAGGATCATCTAACATTCTATTCTTCAGGCACTTCAGGTTTTATCTATGCATCAAGTGGAGAGTTCTAAAAGCTGTCCGAGACCAGACTATATTAGCAACTCTGACTGGCTTGTGTTCTGTCAATCAATAACAGTTATCACTGTAGGTAGAACACTGGGAGTTTATTTTCAGATTAGTTGTAAAACATGGTCCACATCTTCTATGTGATCCAAAAACAGTCTTTGAGAATTTCTATCCCTTGAGAATTTAGGAAGCTTTCTCCTTAGAGTCAATTCAAATCATATATCTCTCATTCTTTTATCACATCTTCCATTCTTTGAAAAGTTAAGAAATTCCTGAAAATTGAACAAAAGAACAGAGAGCTCAGACTTAATACCATTATGAGCAGAATTAAAAATAGGATACTTGGGGGTGGGAAGGAAGAGATGAAAGGAGGAAAAATATACATTGAATAGACATAAGAATGAAAAGTTACTGTGTATGGTAATATCTTTGACTTGCTTTACATGTAATGCACTTATGCTTTGAAAACCCATTATTACATGCTGTAAAAATGTACAATTATTAAACATAAATTTAAAAAAAAAATAATGCTTTTCCCCATGTTATCAGAAAGACCAGAGATCAATTTGCACTGAACTTACATGGCTGTAAGTTCTTATAACACACTTTTATCACCGTGTCAACTTTATCTTACGTATGTCCTTGTGATGGCAACTTTTACTTTTCCATTTTAATTTATGAACCCTCCCCTAAAGCTCCTAAAAATGCGATGTAAAACAAGCAGATAAATAACTAAACAACTTTCCAAAAATGTACTCATTTTCTTGATCCTGTACAAATGGAAAGGTTTGTACAATTACAGCTGAAAGGCAAGGAGAATAAAGGAAGTCATGAAAAAAATGGTGTTGATTGTTCCAAGAGACCTCTATGTGAGCTCTCTACAGATTAAAGAAAGCCTCCCTGTGGGTGATTAGTAACTTATACATGGGAATGAGCTGAAGAGACCTTGTAGAAGGAGCACCCACAATTCTATTAATTGGTAGCAATGAAACACTCATACTATACTTTAAAAAAAAAAAAATTGCTACTGACTTCAAGTAAAAAAGCTACTATAAAAAAAATTAAAAATTAAGGATGGTTGGCATAGTGGCTATGTCACTTGACTCCCATGTAGTCAACTGCAGTTCAAGTCCCGGACACGGTGGCTTAAACTCACGCTGGGCACATGTGTGGGCATATCCAGGACCACAGGAGGAGAACGGAGGAGAAGGGACTGTGGAGTGGTCATCTCCCCTGGAGGGGTGATTTCTTGCTTTCTGTCTCTGTCTCTGTCTTTCTGAGAAGTGTACACGTCCTATAGCAAAAACCTCTCCAGAAAAAAAATTTAAGGATGGCTAATTAATAAATTATGGTTTCCTAAAGAAAGAAACTTGTCACTAAAATTTACATTATAGAAAAACACATGTCTGTATTAATTCCTATTACAAACATAGTGATTACCCCCCAGAGCTTGCACTGCTGTGGAACAGGGAGCAGCAGCAGCCAGTGAGGGCAACTGAGGCAAAAGACTGCTTCAGGCTTCTTCCTGTTTCATAACCTGTCCCAAGTACATCCATCTACCACCATTACCCCTAGAGCCCGCACTGCTGCAAACCAGGGAGCAGCAGCAGCCGGTGAGGACAACCGAGGCAGGAAAATCACCTCAGACCTCTACCTATCTTCTACCCAACCAGGAATATTTTGAGAATTCACAGTGTTCTGAACAGCATGGAATTGCAACTCCTTTCCCTTCTTCCATTTGAAGCTCTCCAGATTAGCCCCAAATGCACCTGGTTTCAAGAGAATGGGAAAGGAACCAATACCTAAAGGTGGCTACATGACAAGTTACTCTACCAAAAGCACATCTGAGAAGTAGAGTTCTTCTTCCCCCCTGAAACTAGAGTCAACACCAGAAAAGCAGGAAGTAGCAATACAATCTATCAGATGGCTAGAAACCAAGGCAGAGACACAAAAAGTATGGGAAAACAAGGAAATATACTCTCTCAATGGAACAGAGAAACTCTTTTCCAACTAGGGACAGCACATAAGAATTTGCAGGAATAAAAAGAATGCCAGAAATAAGAGTTCAGAATATTCATGGTGACAGAAATAAGGATGTCTTTCCAGGATTTGAAGGAAGAGATAAAAACCATTTAAAAAACAAATCAATCAGAATTCATAGAGATGAAGAGACTAATATGGCACAAAACAAGCCTTTACAAATACAAAGGCATAGAAACTATATTCAGAATTTTCTTTGACCATGACAGAATTAAGCTTGATTAACTACAGGAATATCCCTTGAAAATACACAAACATGGAAAGTAAACAACCAATTCCTTAATGACTTTGCAACCACTGAAAAAATTAAGACTGAAATCAAAAGGTTCATTGAAATCAATGATAATGAGTGCATGAGTTCCCATAATCTACGGGACACAGCAAAAGGAGTCATAAGAGAGAAGTTCCTATCAATTCGAGCACATAAGAAAAAGATGGCAAGGCCAGCAGATGGCATAGTGGTTAAGTCGCTGGACTCCCACAAGACTTACTACAAAGAGTACTACACCTGGCATCTTGAAACACACCAGGCTCATGCACAAGCATGCCCAAAATACCGAAAGAAGAATTGAGGAGAAGGGACTGCAGCATGGTCATCTCACCAGGGAGAATTTCTTGCTTTCTGTCTCTCTTTGTCTCCCTGGCAAGCACATGCACCTTACACAAAAATCTCACCAAGAAAAAAAGAAAAGAAAAAAAGAAAAGGATGAAAAGCTGGCAAATAGACATCTTAGTAAAATACCTCAGGGAACTAGAAAAACAACAAAACACCCAAAAAATACCATGAAATAAAAATAAATATTTGAACAGAAATAAAAGAGTAAATGAACTATACAGTAAATAAATTAAACCAAAAGCTGACTATTTGAGAAGATAAACAAAATCAGTATACCAATAAGTAAAATAATTAAGAAGAAAAGAATCAAATGAATCAAATTTGCAATGAAACAGGCAATAATACAACAAACGTAAAAAAATACAAAAGATCACTGGAGAATATTATGAGTGACTTTATGCCAACAAGCAAAATAACCTGGATGAGGTGGACAAACCTCTGGACACATAAAAGTTACCAAGACTGAATCAGGAAGATTAAATAAATACAAAATAAACAGAAAGCCTAAATAAATAAATAGCAAGTGACTAAACTCAATCAGTGATAAATAACGTCCCAGAAAGGGAAAGCCCAGGTCCCGATGGTTTCACTCCTGAATTCCATAAAACTTTTAAAGAAGAGCTAAATCCATTCTACTCAAACTATTTCTAAAGATCCAAAAAGAAGGAACCCTCCCAAATTCACTTACGAAGCTTCTCTCACTCTCATCCCCAAAACAGATAAGGACTTAACAAAAAAAGAAAATTACAGAACAATTTCTGATGATTATACATGCAAAAATTTTCAACAAGATACTAGCATATCATATGCAATGACACATTAAAAAGATTATACACTATGGGACCAGCAGTTAGCGTAACGGCTATGTCACTGGACTCCCATGTAATCGACTGCAGTTCATGTCCCGGACCCAGTGGCTTAAAACTCATGCTAGGCGTGTGTGTGTGTGTGTGTGTGTGTGTGTGTGTACATGTGTGTGTGTGCCCAAAATCCTGAGAAGAGAATGGAGAAGAGATTGCAGCTTGGTCATCCCCCCAGGGGGTGATTTCTCACTTTCTGTCTCTCTGTCTGTCTCTGTCTGACTGGCGAGCACACATGCTCTATAGCAAAAATCTCTTCCAAAAAAAAAAAGATTACACACTATGACCTTAATTAAGCTTTACTCCAGGGATGCAAGGGAGGGTCAACACACCAAAACCATAACTGTAGTACACCATATTAACAGGAAGAAAGGTAAAGATCATATCAACTGACAGAGTAAGTGTTCGATAAAGTACAACATCCCTTCATGATTAAGACTCAGCAAAATCAGCACAGAAGGGATATTTTTCAATACAGTAAAAGCCATCTATGAAAAACCCATAGCTGGGACCAGCAGTTAGCATAATGGCTATGTCGCTGGACTCCCATGTGGTCGACCATGGTTTGAGTCCCAGACCCAGTGGCTTAAAACTCACGCCAGGCATCTGTGCGTACATGCCCAAGATCCCGAGAGGAAAATGGAGGAGAAGGGATTGTGCGACGCCCCTGTGGGGGGGGGGGGTGATTTCTCGCTTTCTGTCTCTCTGTCTGTCTCTGTCTGTCTGGCGAGCGCACACACACTATCACCAAAACCTCTCTCAAAAAAAAAACAAAAAACAAAACAAACAAAAAAACCAAAACCATAACATCATATTGAATGGGGAAAAGTTGAAAGCTTTTTCACTAAGAACTGTACCAAGACAAGGACAGTCCGCTACTTTTCAATATAGAACTGGAAATCCTTGCCAGTGCAATTAGACAAGATAATAAAATAAAAGGCATTCAAGAAGGTAAAGAAGTAAAATTATATCTGTTTACAGATAACATGATTATATACATAGCAAACCCAAAGGATCTACCAAAAAACTCCAATAATAAATTAATACAGTAAAGTGGCAGGACACAAAACCAACATAAAAAAATCTATAGCATTTCCATACACCAACAGTGAACAGTGAGGCAGAATTGAAGACAGCAATTCCATTTGCAATACAATAGCCAGGAATAAACCTAAACAAAGAAGTCAGGGACTTCTACAAGTAAAATTATGAAAAACTAAAAAGAGAAATTGAAAATGACCAAAAAAAAAAAAAAAAAAATTAAAAGGCACACCATGTTCCTGGACTGAAAAATATAATCAAAATGGCAATTCTACCCAAATTAATCTACAAATTTAATGCAATTCCAATCAAATTACCAGAGACATCTTCTCAGATTCAGAAAAAACAAGTATGGAATTCATGTGGAATCATAAAGAACCCCTGTACTGCCAAAACAATACTGTACAAGAAGAGCAGCATAGGAGACATCTCATTCCCTGACCCTAAAATATATTACAAAGCTGTGATAATCAAAACAGCATGATACTGGAACAAAAACAGACATGTGGACAAATAGAACAAAATGGAGACCCCAGAAATAAGCCCCTAAACATACCACCAACTGATTTTTGACAAAGGGCATCAGTCAGTCCAGTGGGAAAATGAAAATCACCTTAGCAAATGGTGCGGGAAAAAACTTGTCACCTGCAGAAAAGCGAAACTGGATCACTATCTCTTACCATTAACAAAAGTCAACTCAAAATAGATCAAAGATCTAATTTTAAGACCTTGAACTATAAAACTACTGGTGGATATATAGGGGAAACACTTGGAGACATTGAAGCAAGCAAAAACTTTTTAAATAAGACTCTTAAAGGACAGGCAATAATCCCAAAAATAGACAAATGGAATTATATCAGGTTTAAAAGCCTCTGCTCAGCCAAAGAAACAATAATTAAAGAGAACCCCTGGAATGGGGGAATATATTTGCAAACTATGCCTCAGATGAGGCTCAGATACCAGAATATACAAGGAACTCAAGCTGCTTACCCAGAAGAAAATGATCAACCAAATTAAAAGATGGGAAGACATATGAAATAATACTCAACAAACCTTATCATAAGAGAGATGCAAATAAAAACCACAATAATATACCACCTAGTCAGAATGGTTATGATTTAATAAAGAATGATAAGTTCTGGCAAGACTGTGGTGAAAAGGGAAGTCTCCTACACTGGTGGTCGGAATGTACATTAGTACAGCCACTGTGGAGAACAATATGGCGGTTCCTCAAAGACCTACAAATAGAACTACCATATGGTCCAGCAATTACACTCCTGGCTATCTACCCAAAGGATAGAAAAATGCTCAAACAGAAAAGTGCTTGCAAATCCACATCTACTGGGGCATTATTTACAATTGCTAAAACATGGAATCAAAATAAATGTCCACTAACAGACGAACGGATTGAAAAAGTGTGGCACATATACACTATGGAATACTACTCATCCATAAAAACCAACAAGACCTTGGCTTTTGATAAAAAGTAGACAAATATGGAGGAGTTACTGTTGAGTGATGCAAGCCTGACTATGAAAGAGAGACACTGTATGTCCCTACTTAATATATACTGAATGTCCACACTAAATGGTGGAAATTAAAAGACTGGAGGATATAGGAGCATGCAAAATATTGTGGATACTGGAGACTGTGTGGGAGGAGGATGAGAGGAAGGGAATCAAGGAGAAAAGTAGAGAAGGCATTTAAGGGATTCAGAAATGGAAGACTGTTTTAATATATTATGTGATAATATCTTTAACTGGACTGATGTGTAGTGTATTTAGGTTGAGGAAATTCATTTTATAAACTGTGGTGATGTACAGTGACTGAAAGCATAAAAAATAATTTTTTAAAATAAAATACAGATAGACCACTCAAGACTACATATTAATGTTTCCACTAGAACACTTTTTGCATTTATATACCTAAACATCATACAAAGTATGCATCCTGCAACCTAAAATTTTGGCCCATTATTGTACAGGTAAATACATACCTTGTGGTGTCAATGCAAAGAGAGACAATTCACACAGAGGGAGAGTCTCAGAAAAGGCTGATGTATAACAAAGATTGCCCTGCACAGCTATCTTTGAATCAATGCTGTGGGGTCAAATAGACATCCATCTGTAAAAATTTAATAGAATAAAGACAGCCAGGCAACAAAATTTCAAAAAGCATGTCAAAAGAAAGACAGCTGAATTACAAGTAAATATATGAAAATGTTTATGAACTCAATAATTAGAGAAGTAAAAATTAGAATCAATTTAAAGTATCACAAACTCATCATAACAGCAAAAATAATAAAACAGAATTTAAAAATAGACTAAGCAACGGACCAGCAGTTAGCGTGATGGCTATGTCACTGGACTCCCATGTAGTCGACCGTGGATCGAGTCCCTGACCTGGTGATTTAAAATCACTCTGGGTGCGTGTGCATGTGTGCCCAAGATCCTAAGAGGAGAATGGAGAAGGGATTGCGGCGTGGTCATCTCCCCGGGGGGTGATTTCTCACTTTCTGTCTCTCCGTCTCTCCCTGTCTTTCTGGTGAGCGCACACGCTCTATAGCAAAAAAGCTCTCAATAAATAAATTAATTAAATAAAATAAGCAAGAGCTGGCAAAGATACAGTGACTGAAATTGTCAGACACTCCTATTGGCAGTGTAAACTGGTAGAGCTACTTTGGAAAATGGTTTGGTAGTATCCACTTAAGCATACCCTATGAACCAGCAATTCGATTTCTAGCTGGAACAAAAATGTCCCAACACATGTGACAGGAAAAGTCTTATGGTAGTAGTGGAATAAGAACATTACAGTTACTTATAGGGAGAATGGAAAAGGGTATGAAGGTCTTATCTAGGTATTGCTAAAGTCCCATTTCTTGAATTAAATAATAGTCTCTCTCTCTTTTTTTAAATATCAGAACTGACCTATAGAATTTTGGGTTTTGTCTTTTCATGATATTTTTCTCAACAAAAGTCAAGTATTTAAAATAAACAGTGGGGACAGCCTGTGGCCTGCTGGTGAGGGTGGCTGGAGCACACATGGCCAATCATGCAGTCCAAGTCCCAAACCCAGCTTGAAAAATACCCCAGGTGTGTGTGAATGCCCAAAATACCAGAAAGAGAAAGTGATGGGGAATAGAATGCAGCATGATCACTGCTTTCTCTGTCTTTCTCCAATGAGCAAAATGCACCCTATGCAAATTACCAAAAAATGTTGAATATTAAACATTATGAATATACAAATGAAGGGTGATGGGAGTACCAGAAAGAAAGAATACAGACTATCATGAAACTTTTAGAGATAATGGATATGCTCACTAGGTTGACTGTAATGGTTTCACGCCTATGTATGTATGCCCAAACCAAATTGCATATCTAAAATATATGCAGTTTATTCTAAGTATACCTCAAAACAGCTGTTACAAATCATAAACCAATTTAATCTCAAACTCAAAAGAAAACACACAATTTAAAATAAGTGTAACAAAACAGGCTAAAAATTCATTAGCTAATTAATCAATTTTAATACTTTAGAAAATAGAAATTTTAAAGTTAGAAAAAGAAAAATTATAAGAATAAATCAAAGATATTGCAAATGGGGCCAGTCAATGGCATGGTGGTTAAAGGCAGCTGGATCACACATGGTTGACTATACAAAGTCCCAGAACCAGCAGCTTGAAAAACAACACATCAGGAGCTTGTGCATAAGTGCCAAAAATCTCAAGAGGAGAATGAAAGATAAAGCACCCTAGGGGGTGCTTTCACACTTTTCCCACTCCCTCTGTGCCCCAGAGTAAACTAAAAATAAATAAATAAGCAAATAAATAAAGCCAACAAGAAAAAATAAACGTATAGGGTCAGCAATACCAAATGGTAGTTCTTTCACAAAATGAAATTCAAAGAAACCTGGTATGTTTGATACAAAAAGTTATTAGATAATTAAAACATATACACTTGCACACACACATGTATAAAGGAAGAGTAATCAGTGTAGAACTAGAAATGAGGTAAATAAATAGAAATAGCACAGCTGAACTATCTAGAGAAACCCTTAAAAATACTCCCTTCTTTTGGTTTACTTAATGACAGAGAAGCCACATCAAAGAAGTTGAAAAAAAGAAAATTTTCCAATGAGAGCAACTAAGATAATACTGTATGTAGAAAATGGCATTGTACCCTTATGTGCCTCATGACACAAATTATTTCCAAAGGCAGTGAATAGCTAACTATAAAAGCATATAATAAAAAAAAAGCATATGAGAAAAATCTCAGTAGCTACCATAGAACAGCAAATTATTTCATATGCAAGGAGATATTTTAAATAATTTATAAATTGGGCTACATCAAAACAAAAATCGTGTTCATCAAATGACACAGCAAAGAATGCCAACTGACAGAATGGGAGAAAATAATAACCTCACATCTAACCAAACAAATTTATATTAAAAAAAAAACTTTTTTAAAAAAGCAGGATCTTGCTAGCTCATGATCCTCCTACCTCCATCTCCCAAATAGTAACTAAATATTTTAATTATAAAAAACAAAGATCTTACAAATAAATGTAGGCAAGACACTTGAACACTTCAATAGAAGATTTCTAAATATTTCATTTTATAAGTCATAGTAATGTATAGTGATTAAATGTATGAATTTTAAAAATAAGTAAAAAGAAATAAAAAAAAATCCTGTCTCCCTCTAAAAAAACTATTTCCAAATATTCAATGAATGTATAAAACATGCTTATCATCTCCAGTAAATAGGAAAATACAAAGTAAGACCACATCAAACAAACAAAATTAAACAATTGAACTCTCAGAACAAAATTAGAGTATATGTTATATATATTTTTGGAAACTGGGAGAAACACAACATTATATATATTACATATATATATATATGTAATATATATAATACAACATAGTAATGCCATAATGACCTCCCCACACACAATAAAGTCATAAACTCAAAGAACTGCATACATATATGTACTATGTTAAGAGTTCACATCAACATTATACCAAACATTTGAAACCAAAGGGAAGGAAGCAAGAGGTCATTAAGGAAGAAATGAATGGGAAGGTACAGGGGAAGTGGTTTCTAGGGGTGAGCCATATTCGAAGTCTTATAGGTCCAATTTAACAAATAGTATAAAACACAGAAGTTATACAAAGAGGACATGTGTTATACTACATGTATGCATGTTTTTGCTTTTAAAATTTTGCTACCTATAGCATGTAATACCTGCTGGAAACAGAGAGGGAGAGAAACTATCCCCTATAGGAAATGACCATGCCACAATCCCTCCTCTACTCTCTTCTTGGGATGCACATAAGCCAGACATGGTTTTCAAATTGTCAGATCTAGGATTCAAACTGCACATTCAGCTATGTGGGATGCAGCTGCCTTAACCACTACCTCACCTAGCTGGATCTAAGCATCTTTTTAAAAAGAAATTATGTAAAATATATGAAAAAATAAAAATTTATACACAGACATAAAGACTTGATTTTATATATATCATGTACATAGGTTAAGAAAACTCACCTTTGGGACCAGCAGGTGGTATGGTGGTTAAGGTGCTGGACAACCTCCCACATGGCTAACCATGGTTCAAGTCCTAGACCTGGTGGCTTGCTTTCTCACTTTCCCTCTTTCTCTCTCTGTGTATCTCTCTGGTCAAATTAAAATAAAAAGAATAAAAAAAAGAAAATAAATAATTCTTAAAAAAAAAAAAAAAAAAAAGAAAACTCACCTTGACAAAGATGATCATTTTCCCAAAATTCACTTATAAATGCTATAATGACCCATCAAAATCCCAGTAAAATTTCTTTTCATGGAAAAATGGATCAAGAAATTCTAAAATTTATCTAGAACATTTAATATATATATATATATATACTATATAGTAATTAGGTAAATAATTTCTGAATTAAAACAATGGACATAACATATTACAAATGAAATATCATAAAACCAAATTATAGCAATAATAAACAAAGACCATGGGATCAAAATATACCAAAATCCATAGATAAATTCATACTGAAATAGGAATTGTTGAGCCAGCCTATGCACGGTAGAAAGCAGCTGGATCCCATAAGGATGACTCTGTGTTGCAAGTCTCAGATCTATGGCTTCAGAAACTTGCTGGGTGTGTGTGTATGTGTGCTCAGAATCTAGAAGGGAGGGAGACATGGAAGAGTAGGGATTGTGACATGACTATTCCCCACGGAGTTTACTTTCTCACTTCTTTTCTCTGTCTCTCTCCAGTGGTGGGCACACATATCCTCTCGCAAAATCAACAAACAATAACAAAAAACAATTCAAAAGAGAACCGGGAATTGTTTATATAGAGTCAGTGGTAAGAACAAGAGAGACAGATATCAATCTAACCATTTGAATTATATTAAATATGCATTGATTAAACAATACAATCAAAAGGCACAAATTGTTGCACAGGATTCAAGAAAACATATTACATATATACTGTGTATAGAATGAACACTTTCATTTCAAAGATATAGCCAGAAAATTAAGAAATGGAAAAATATATGTAAAGAGAACCCTAAAAGAGCTACATTAGGTGGCCATGATCAAGTCAAATAAAATGCACCTTAAAATAAAATTGCTACTACAAATAAAGAGGGACAATTTACAAAGATAAAAGTGTCAATCCAACATGACAAAACAACAATTAGAGACATATGCATCAGACAAAAAAGCCCAACATTTATGCAAAAAAATAACAAAAGTTAAAGAAGTATACTCTTCCACATTAGTATTTAGAGACATCCATATCTGAATTTCAATAATTAACAGAACTATGCAAAAGGCAGACAAGAATATAGACGACTTGAGGGTCGGTCCAGCAGATAGCAGAGTAGTTATTTCGTTGGACTCCCACATGGCCAACTACGGTTCAAGTCCCAAACCTAGTGGCTTGAAATTCATTTTAGGAGGAGAATGGAGAAGAGATTGCAGCATGGCCATCCCCTAGAGGGTGTGATGTCTCACTTTCCTTCTTACCGGTTCTGTGTTTGTGTCCCTCCAGCAAGCACATATGCCCTAAGGCAAAAACCTCTACAAAAAATAAATAAATATTTTTAAAAATATATAGAAGATTTGGAAAAAAAAACTTTAAAAAACAGCCCAGTAACAAATACATGTATATGTGTGTGCGTGTATATATTTATGTGCATTTATATATCACTTCCCAAAATAGAATAGACAAAAAAGTGCAAAGAAACCATTCTCCAGCAAAGACCACTTGCTTGTTAATAAAATATCTTCAAATAAATTTAAGAAGACTGAAATACTACCCAATCTCATCTCTAATCACAACAGTCTTAAACTCATAATGAGTAACAGAAGACTATTTGAGAGGTTGACAAATATGGGAAAATTAAACAACTTACTCTCAAAAAGCCAGTAGGTCACAGAAGAAATCACATGAGAAATGAGAAAATATTTTGAGATGAATGAAAAAGGTACCAATACTACAGGAATGCAGATAAAAAAGGGCTTAGAAGGTAATTTGTAGTTGTACTGTCTATACTTAAGATCTGAAGTCAATTTCCTTAAGTAGCTGAAACAAAGGAGAAATTAAGAAAATACCCCCAAATAAAACAGAAAGAAAGAACTATAATAAAGATTAAAGCTGAAAAGATAGAGAACTGAGAACATTGTGCACTCTGCTGATATCAAAATCCTGAGATGGGGGAACCAGCAGTTAGCGTAATGGCTATGTCGCTGGACTCCCACGTAGTTGACCGCGGTTCGTGTCCCGGACCCGGTGGCTTAAAACTCACGCCAGGCGCGTGTGCGTGCGTGCCCAAGATCCCGAGAGGAGAATGGAGTAGAAGGGATTGCGGCATGACCATCCCCCCTGGGGGGTGATTTCTCGCTTTCTGTCTCTATGTCTCTCTCTGTCTGTCTGGCGAGCGCACGCGCCCTACAGTGAAAATCTCTCCCCCCCCCAAAAAAAAAATCCTGAGATGGGAGGAATGAAGGTGGGAAGCAGCCACCCTGCCCACCAAGACCCCCCAAATTGTGTGCCTGGTGACACCTCTCAGGTTTAATCCTGGGCTCCATCCTGACCTATTTGCTCTGGTTTCTCCTGGGAGCTTAGGTCTCCTCACACTTCCAGGGACCGATGGGGATGGCATGAGGGGTCACAGACTTCAGCAAACACTTCCTCAGAAAAAGGGTTTGGGGGAACCGGCAGTCAGCGTAATGGCTATGTCGCTGGACTCCCACGTAGTCGACCGCGGTTCGTGTCCCGGACCCGGTGGCTTAAAACTCACGCCGGGCGCGTGTGCGTGCGTGCCCAAGATCCCCAGAGGAGAATGGAGGAGAAGGGATTGCGGCGTGACCATCCCCCCTGGGGGGTGATTTCTCGCTTTCTGTCTCTATGTCTCTCTCTGTCTGTCTGGCGAGCGCACGCGCCCTACAGTGAAAATCTCTCAAAAAAAAAAAAAAGAAAAAGGGTTTGGGATAGAAACACTTCTAGGTCAGCAACCTGGAGGGACTCTGAGGCTCTTCTCCTGGGACTTGAAGCAGAGACTGGCTCTCTCCCTCGCTTGCTCCTGTGTGTTCTTACAACTTATAAATCAGCACCTTCCCTGCTGTGGAATGTTTGCAGTGCTGTTTGTTAAATTTTCCTGGGTTGGTGAAAAACATTAATGAAAGTCAATATTTGAGGCATTTTGCTTTGAATACTCCTAAGCCATTACCTCTGAGGTTTCTGTATCTATTTACTTCAATATCTTATTCTTGTTATACTTCCTTAACTTTATTTTCTATACCTTGCTCCCTTTCTGAACATATGGCTCCACTAAAATTAATGCTCTAGACCTGTACAGGGATGTGTTAACAGTTAGCCTATGAATATTATATATAGGAGTTCATAATTGCTTCCACTACAATACAGCTTCATTTTATATACCTAAATGCAAAACGTAAGCATGTTGCAACCCAACACTTTTCACTCATGATTACAAAGGAAAAATACCTACACAATACAAAGAAATACATGATCTGAATGATACCATAAACCAAATGGACCAGATAGACATCAGCAGAACATTTTACCCCATAAGCACAAAATATACATATGAAGAGTGGCCAATCTGAGCAAACAAGGTGACCTTTATACACATGCAGAAATGTGGTTCCATGAGCTTCATTTGCATAACGATGAAATCATTTGCATACAAAACCACTAACTAGGATACCACAGAGCAGTGTCAGGCTAAAGGAAGCTACATGTGTTTATCAGATTTTGCCATAAAAAGATCAAAGAAATCACATGGCCCCAGTTGTTCTCCCAACATCAGCCAATTAACATCTGAAAACTGGCTTTGCATTCCATTTCCTCTTCCCCCATTTTTTGCCCTATAAAATAATAATTTGAGGCTGGTTCTGGGTCACTGCTTTTCATCAGAGAAATTGGGCCCACCAATTCTCACTTTGTTATACTTGTATGTCTTTGTGTTTATTTTTATGTTTATTTCTGCAGGCCCCCACCCCACTCAGAAAAACGCATGCTGAGTCCAACCTGGCATATACATTTTTCTCAAACCCACATGGAACATTTTTAAAGACTGACTACATGAGAGGGCAGAAAACAAGCTTTTACAAATTAAAAGGCACACCATATCTAGCACATTCTCCAACTATAATAGAATTAAACTTGAAATTAACTGCAGAAAGAACTCTCAAAAATACACAAACGCATGGAAATTAAGCAGTCCACTCCTGAATGAATTCTCAAAAACCTAAGAAAATTAAGACTTAAATGAGAAGATTAACTGAAAACAACGATAATGAGCACCCGAGTTTTCACAACCTATGGGACACACAAAAACAGTCATAAGAGGGAAGTTCATAGCAATTAGTACCTACAAGAAAAAAGCATAAAGGTGGCAAATAAACAACCTAATGATACATCTCAGAAAACTGCTAAAACAAAAACCAGGAGAAAATAAATAACAAAGAATCAAGCAGAAATAAATGAAATAAGGAATAAAAAAAATAGAAATTAAATGAAAACAGAAGCTGGTTCTTTGAGAAAATAAACAAAGGTGAAGCACAGTTAGCTAGATTAACAGAGAAAGGAACCAGAGAAATCAAAGCACCAACAAAACAGATAATATTATGACAGACATAATTGAAAGAGAAACGATCATGAAAGGATACTATGAGTGATTATACTTCAACAAACAAGAAAACCAAGATGAGAAGGACAGATTTCTGGAAAAATATAATTTACCAAGATAAAACAAGGAAGAAATTGAAAGTTGAAGAGAACTATAACAGGTAATGAGACAGAATCAGTAATAGTCTCCCACAAATAAAAGACCATGCTTCAATGGCTTCAATTCTGAATTCTACAAAATTGTGAAAATAAACTAACCTCAATACTCAACTTATTTTTAAAGATCCAAAAAGAAGCAACCCTCTAAAATTCATTATATGAGTCATCCATCACCCTTATCCAAAAAACAGACAAGGACATAACAAATAAATAAATAAATAAATAAAACTACAAACCAATTATCTGATGAATACAGATGCAAAAATTCTCCACAAGATACTAGCAAATCATAACCAACAACACAAAATAAGCATAGAAGGAACATTTCTCAACACAATAAAAGCCTCATATGACAAACCCATACTAAAATCATATGAATGAGGAAAAGCTAAAAGGTTTCCACTAAAAACTGGAACAAAAATGGGGCCAGCATGTGGAATGGTGGTGGAGGCACTAGAATGCCACATGGCCAACCACAGTTCAATTCCTGGACCCAATAGTCTGAAAATAAAAACAAATAAATAGATAAATAAATAAATCTTTGGGGCTGGTACGTGGCATGGTGGTTAAAGCACTGGACTCCCACATGGCTAACCACAGTTCAAGGCCTGCACCTGGTGGCTTGCTTCTTCACTTTCTTTTTCTCTAGTCAAATTGAAAATAATATTTTTTTTTAAATGGAACATGACAAGGCTGCCCACTCCTCTTCAACAGTATTGGCAATCATAGCCAATGCAATCAGACTGGAGAATAAAATAAAAGACATGTAAATAAGAAAAAAAAGAAGTAAAATTATCTCTATTTGCAAATATGATTATATACATAGAAAATCTAAAAGAATTCACAAATATTAATACAGTAAAGTAGCAGGATACAAAAATCGACATATAAAACTCAACAGCATTTTTTTGGAGAGAGAGATTTTTGCTATAGGATGTGTCCACTAGCCAGAGAGAAAGACAGAAACACAGAGAGAGAAAGAAATTGTCCACCTGGCTGGGGGCAGGAGGTGCTGGTGGCCACACTGCCACACTGCAATTCCTTCTCTTCCATTCTCCTCTTAGGATTTTGGGCATGCATGCACATATACCCAGTGTGAATTTTAAGCTGCTGGGACTGGGACTCAAACCACAGTCAACTATGTGGGAGTCTAGCAACATAACCATTATACCATTTGCTGGTCCCTTGGTAACATTTGTATAAACCAAAAATGAACAGATTGAGGTAGAATGAAGAAGGCAATCCCATGTAAGATACACACACACATAAACACACACACACACACACACACACACACTCTCAAAAATAAGATACGTAGGAATAAACCTAATCAAAAGTCAAAGGCCTCTACCACCCCCCCAAAAAAACTATGGAAAACTTTAAAAAGAAATTGAAAAGGATACAAAGAAAATGGAAGGACAGCCCATGTTCCTGGATTGTAGAAATAAATAATCAAAATGTTAATTCTATCCATATTAATCTACGAATTCAATGCAATTTCAATCAAACTACTTGAGATAATCCTCACAAAAATAGAAAAAAAATTGTGAAATTTATCTGGCATTATAAAGTGGCCCCATATTGCCAAAACAATACAGTGCCAAAAAATAACATAGACGGTATCTTACTTCATGACCTCAAAATATATTACAAAGCTGTGATAATCAAAAGAGCATGGTATTGGCACAAAAACAGGTGGTAGAACAACAGACCAAAATAGAAAACTCAGAAATAAACCCCTATACAGCCAGCTGATATTTGACAAAGGGCACAAGACACTCAGCGGGGGAAAAGAAAATCTCTTCAGCAAATGGTGCTGGAAATACTGGATGAACACTTTAAAAAAAAAAAAAAAAGAGCAGGAGCAACTGGACCTCCTCTCACCATAAACAAAAATTCATTCAAGGATCAAGGATCTAAACATAAAACCTCAAACTATAAAACTACTGGTGGAAAACACAGGGAAAACTCTTGGAGACCTTGGAGTAGGCAAAGACTTCTTAAGTAAGACTTACAAAGCACAGACAATCATCCCCAAAATGGACAAGTGGGATTACATCAGGTTAAAAAGCTCCTGCACTACGCAAAAGACACAATAATTAGGGTAGGGCGACAATCCTCAGAATGGGAGAATATATTAGCAAATTATGCCTAGATAAGGGACTAATAACCAGAATATATAAAGAATTCAAACAGCTTACCAACAAATAAAAAAAAAATCAATCCAATTAAAAAATGGGCAAGTGAGCTGAGCAGACAACTCTACAAATGGCCAAAAAGTGTACGAAAAAAACCTCAATATCTCTTATCACAAGAGAAATACAAATGAAAACCACAATGAGATTTCACTTAACCCCCTTCAGAATGGCTAAAATTAAGAAAACAACGGTAATCACTGGCAAGGCTGTGGTTAAAAGGAAAACTTTCTTATACTGTTTGTGGGAATATAAATTAGTACAGCCACTGTGGAGAGCAATATGGTGGTTCCTCAGGAACCTACAAACAGAACTACCATACAACCAGTAAATCCACTCTTAGATATCCACCCAAAGGAGAGGAAAATACTCTGCTGGGAAAACACTTGTACATCCATTTTTACTGCAGCATTATTCACAATTGCAAGGACATGGAATCCACTCAGATGTTGAAGAACAGATAAGTGGATAGAAAAACTGTGGTGCATGTACTTTATGAAATACTACTCAGCCATAAAAACAATGAGACTTGACATGTAATACAAAGAGGGTGACTTTTTTTTTTTTTTTTTTTTTTAAAGAGGATGACTATAGAAGATTTAATGTTAAGCAAAGCAAGTCAGGCTATGAAAGACAGGCATTGTGTGTCCCCCACTTAATATCAATATATACCATCATTTGATGGCATTCTAAAGCAGAAACTAAAAGATTGGAAGGTATTTAAGAAGGGACCCATCTGTAGATACTAGAGGCAGTATAGGAATGAAGGGGTAATAAGGGCTGAGAGGGAAGGGATCAGGAGACAGAAACAAAACAAAACATTTAGTATACAAAAAAATAAGTTATCTGTTGATGATAATGTATGTGGTAATATCTTTGACTTGACTAACATGCACTATATTAATAATGGGGAAAAGCCATGTTGTACACTGTAAAGATATACAGTGATTAAATGTAGATACAAAAAATAGCAGTAAAACACAACACTCTGTGATGATCAAAAAGGGAAAGTTCCTGTCTCTGGTCTAGACATCTCTCCAGGCACACACATAGCCATGATCCAGGGCTGGCTAAATTTGGGGGTCAACTGCTCCTTTCTGTCATTCTCATGTGGTAAAAATAAACAAACTTTAAAAATAATTTTACACGGGACCAGCAGTTAGCATAATGACTGTGTCGCTGGACTCCCACGTAGTCAGTTGACCGCAGTTTGAGTCCCAGACCCGGTGGCTTAAACTCACGCTGGGTGCGTGTGCGTGCGTGCCCAAGACCCCAAGAGGAGAATGAAGAAAGGATGGCCTCGCGGCCATCCCCCCTGGGGGGTGATTTCTCGCTTTCGGTCTCTCTGTCTCTGTCTGGCAAGCGCACACTCCCTATAGCAAAAACCTCTCCAAAAAAAAAGAAAAAATAATTTTACACTATGTGTATCTCTCATGGTATGCTTCTTCAGTAATGTCTCCCGATAATATATCTTCCTGTTAAAGTCTTCCTATAGTATACTCAGACCATAAACTGTGTTAACTTGCTTTGGACTTGCTTTGGCCCATGAGATAGTAGAAAGTTTGATTTAACCCCAGCCTGGAGACACAGTCAGCAGAAAACTTAACTGCAGTCCTGGAAGCTGCATGGCTGACCAGGAGTCTGGTTCCCCAGGTCAGTCTAAAAGTAAGTCTCAGTGCAAGTGACCATGCCTAAGATACTGATAAGCTGCAGGGCTGGGGAAATAGGATTGAAATCACAAGGTGAAAAATCCCTCTATGCACTTCTATCTCTTTCATTTTTGTGTGGACATGAATGCTCTACATGAATAAAATTTTAAAAAGAAAATATACAAATCTAGGTTTGAAAAGTTCTTGCCCACCATTGCTTCCCTTCTTGGACAGAGTCAAAATGTGGCAAAGCTCAAGGCTACTTTGGTAGAGACAAAGGGTCTAACCAAGAGTCAGACAGAACCACCAGATATCAGCGAAGTCATCTTTAATCAGTCAGATTCACTCAAGATACCACATGGCTAAAGCCTCATTTGTGATCCAGGGAACACCAGAACATAAACTGCCTAGCTGAACCTCCCCAAAATATCAATCTATGCACCCTTAAGCAAATAAACTGTATTTTAAGCCATACAGTTGATTCCTTACATAGAAAACACATAGTGATACTTGTATTTTTGGCTTTTTGTTTGTTTTTTTTTTTTCTTCTTAGTTTTGCTATAAAGTGTATGTACCCAATAGAGAGACAGAGAGAAAGAGGGAGGAAATGAGAAAGCACCTCCCAGCTAAAATGGCCATGCCACAATTCCTTATTCTTTCTCTTAGGACTTGGGGCACATGCATATGTAATGATTTCACCAGGCATGATTTTCAGTCCACTGGGTCTGGGAATTGAACTGTGCAATCAGCCATGTAGCAGTCAGCTGCCTTAAGCTCCACAACATCTGCTGGTCTGCTAAGTGATACATTTAACCTCTGAGAACTGAATGTTTGTAACAACATTATATGGGGCAGAAAGTCTTAAATACAATTAATATAACTTCTCAATCATGTGTAGAAACTGAGATTCACAACGAATGTCTTGTGTATGGACCTCACGGAGGTCTCTGGTGCTGCTAGAGGACTTGTGAAACCCACAAAGCAACTGTATGCACATCAGTAGATTAACCTTTAAGTTTTTTCATATCAAAAATGTTGTTTTACTTTAAAAAATATAAAATATGGAAAGGATCTATTCAAGAGCAAGAGCTCTGTAATACACTGAACACAAGAACAAGTATGTAAGTACACTTTATTACATTTTACTTACATTTTTAAAAATTAGTTTGATATTAAAGTGTCATTCAGTCTAGTAAGATAGACTCAATCTTTCCACAGAGTTTTGACATTAAGTAGGAAACACTTGCGTTATTTACCTTTTGAAGCCACATAACCCAAAGAAAATGTTGAACAACAGGAGTGTTTAAAGCAAGTTATTTTAAAGTAAGGTTGGTGCTAAATTAATTTCAGTGACCCAGATTTTAAACACTTCATGTAAATAAATGCTCCTTTTGATGTGAATGTGGCAAAAATGGATTAACATAGCCAAAAAGTCAAAATATGCAACATATGCAAGTCACAAGACTCTAGAACAGTCACAACTCAAATCCTCCCCCCACCCCCATTTTTGTTTTGTTTTGTTTTGTTTTCAGAGATTTTTGCTACAGGGTACATGCACTTACTGGAGAGACAGAGAGAGAAAAGAGTGAGAAATCACCCGATGAGGAATGGCCACACCACAATCCCTTCCCCTCCATTCTTCTCTCAGGCTTCTGGGCGCACGCGCATGCACACACACACACACGCCTGGCATTGAGTTTCGAGCCACTGGGTCTGGGACTCAAACTGCGGTCAGTCAGGTTGGAGTGTAGTACCTTAACATACTGGCCTTCATTTTTCTTATAAAGTAGAAATATTTTGGCAAGGGACCAGAAGATAATGAATCATGAAATTACATAATATAACTATATTATAGCATTATTATATAATGATTATATAATTACATAACTGTAACACAACTATATGATATATGCAATTATATAATAGCACTGGATTTCCATGTAGTCAAGCATGATTCAAGTCCCAGACCCATAGGCTTAAAACTCAGGCCAGGCGCATGTGCATGCGTGCCCAAGATCCTGAAAAGAGAATGGAGGAGGGAACCAGCAGTTAGCGTAATGGCTATGTTGCTGGATTCCCACGTAGTCAACCGTGGTTCGTGTCCCGGACCCGGTGGCTTAAAACTCACGCCGGGCGCGTGTGCGTGCGTGTCCAAGATCCCGAGAGGAGAATGGAGGAGAAGGGATTGCGGCGTGACCATCCCCCCTGGGGGGTGATTTCTCACTTTCT
>NW_006202134.1:322632-331783 GCF_000334495.1 Tupaia belangeri chinensis
TACTTTCTCCCTTGTCTGTCTAACAAGGGCACACGCCCAACAGTAAAAATCTCTCAAAAAAAAAAAAAGAAAATGGAGGAAAAGGGATTTTGGTGCAGCATCCCCACCAGGGTGATTTCTCGCTTCTGTCTCCAGCAAGGACACATGTCCAATAGCAAAAATCTCTCTTTAAAAAAAAAGAAGGAAAAGACTTTGATAAACCCTTTCTTAATTACCAGAAAGACTTATCAGAATAGAGAAAACATCACCTTATCTCCTGTTACCATATTTGGTGACAGACTAGGTTTAAGACAGTTCAGATGGTAGATACAATAAAGGCAAACTTTGGGAATAAAGTGTAAATTTTTAGAGAGCAATATAGACAGACTTTCTAAGGTATCACAAGTTATGACAGCCCAAAGCACACCTTCAATCCCTCAAGAGTAAATAACATTTTCTAGGGCCTTATCTACCCATTTCAGCCAGAGTTCCTCTCCCTTCTGAAATATGATCTAAACCTCTGAACACTATTCAGTGTTTGATAGCTGGAAGAGGAGGTTATACCACGCAAATTTTGTTCACGCAAGGAAGAAGGAACAATAATTACTAATACTTGGCCATGGAAAACTACAATCTTTCCCTTTCCAGACTTTTCTGCCTCCGTTCTAAAGCACTAGTGCAGGGTTCAGGCTCTAGGGATGTTCGTTCATGTGAGACCCCTATCCCATAGCAGACCCTCCTTCTAGCTTTGTTATACAGACTTTATTCCACAGAAAACGGTACCATCATCCCACAATCCAAAGTCCCTAATAGAAAGCACTGACCCTGGAAGCTGGGATATGTATTTGCATAAAATTCTTTAAACTTACCCGGAAGTGCAATGTAGGCCGCACGAGTCCAGGCGGGGACTATAAGCTTAACCTCCTTTGGGAATCCAAGACACAGCACCAACACGGTTCCCCTCAGTAAGCCTCTGTCTACAAAGATTCAAAAGTTACTTCCCTGAGCAACTGGGGGAATTTCAGCAGTACCGGAAATCCGCACGTTATTACAGGCAGGTAAACGGAATAAGATATAGGAAAGCGACAGGCTCCTGTGGCACGGATGGAAAATGAACTCAGTGCTGACTGTCGCCTCTCTCTCTCACACTCACACACAGGCTCCGACTGTCTACAGAGCTCCCCTCCACCGCCCTCCCTACCTCCCTACCCCGTGGTCATCTTCGACTGGACCACCCCGATTCCGGAGCTTCAGGAACCCCCTTTGGAGACCTAGAAGTACACAACCACCTTCTGACAAATCAATTACTGAATACAAAGCCCAGGTCACCTCTTTCCCCGCCCTGGACCCGCACATCCCCACGCTCCTGTCGCTCTCCCCACCCGGCCCAAACCAGCGGCTGCACCTTCCGTAAGGCGCTCCTCCTCTCCTACTGACATTCACCCACGTTTCTGCTCCTACCTTCGAGAAGGGACTCCCCTCCACTCCCAGTGTGCCCAACATCCTTCTTTCACACTCAAACTCACCTTCCAAAAAACACAGGATTTCAATCCACGTCCAGCAGCGAAAGACCAACTCCCCAACTCCACGAGGCGGAAAGTCCAGCGCTGCACATGCGCAGAAGGAATCTGGAAAAGTCGCTCTCATAGTCCGGCGCTGATGACGTCACGAGCCAAGAGACTACATTTCCCACAAGGCTCTGCAATCCTCAAATAGACTCCGAAGTTCTGTTTTCTCAGCAGAGTCTGGTCGCCAGGAGACCCGGACTTGATCAGGAGGAATGGTCTCTCTGCACTTGACTGAAAGATTGGATTCTAATTCTTTATTAAATTCTGGTTTGACATGTTGGGGGCAATGGAGAAATTCGCACGTGAGTCACTTAGTCAACCACACTTATATGTAACTCCTTTTTGTTGTTTTGATATATGCCCATATCTATATTTTGTATGGGCATTCTAAAGCACAGAAAATAATGTATTTCTCTTAAATTTGTTAGCAAACCATGATTAATATGGTAACTCTTGTGATCACTAAAATATAATTGTCCTTACCCACTAAGCTAATTTTTGAGTGTTCAGTGATATTACATAGTTAGAAAACAGTTCTAATGTATATATGGAAAAAATAGCAGGATCATAGGGTAGTGCATTTCACAGTTTGTTCACACTTCAAGTGTCATATTTATATGCCCCAAAGTGCTCATGATTCATCTATCAAATCTTTAGTTATTTGTGGGGTGTGTGTGTAACATGTTCTTGTTTTATTGACACTTCTCCGATTTATTCCACTAACCAGGCAAGGAGTGCCACATGGGGATTTTACAGAGCTTTCTTAACCACCAAATTACTCTTCAAACATGGAGATGCCCATCTTGACTAGGGTTGATGTCGACTTGAGGGTGAAATGGGGGGGCTGGAGTGAAAACTGGGTAAAATTTTGGGAGGGTCAGACAAGGGTTATGAGAAGCTTGATATTGTTCAAAGTATATCCCTGGCTTTTGCTTTTCCTATTATATACCCAGCCTTGGTCAAATTCCTGTGTCTTCTCTGATGCTGCATTTGTTTTAAAGTAATTCTATTCTACAGACCCAAAGAACTTAGTCTTGATCTTCACCGCACTCCCTCACCTTCTGCGTTCGAATCCCCAGCCTCCCTTCTTAAAACCTCTGGAACCCAGGTCTCTCTATTAAATGCCTATTGGTGGGACCAGCAGATGATGTAATGGTTACATTGCTGGACTCCCACGTAGTTGACTGTGGTTCAAATCCTGGACCCAGCGTATTAAAACTCACACCAGGCTCGTGAGAATGCAGGTCTAAGATCCCAAGAGGAGAACAGAGGAGAAGAAATTGTGTGGCCTTCCCCCCAGCATGATTTCTCACTTTCTTTCTGTCTCTCTCCCTCTAAAAACCAAACAAACAAAAACCTATTGGTATGATATTGGGGGATTCTTTAAATATGAGATAACAGGCAGGGATTGAGTGATGAGAAGTAGTCCCTGACATTTCTGTCTCTCTAAAATATAGGTGTCATTACTTCTCTTTATGGGCTTCAGGTTTCCACCTGTAAAAATGGAGACAATAATAATACACATTTGGGTGTGTAGACTTCACCTGGGGCTCGCTTGTAGTAATGGAAAGGCCAAGAGTACAATATCTTTCCTTATCCTGTGATGATAAAGTTTCCAGAGACATGGAGAGGAGGCTCAGAGATTACCATGAGGTGTTTCCAGCATTAGCCTTGTAATGTGGTTTTCAGTGGTCAAGCTTATATTTCTTTAGTTAAAATAATTTATAAGGGATTCGCTCCATGACCTGTTGGTTAAGGCAGCTGAAGCCCATATGGTCAGCCTCACAGTTCAAGTCCTGGACTTGGCTTGAGAAACACATAGGCATAGCCAAAATCCCAGAGGGCAGAAGAAGTGGAGAAGGAACTGTAGCATGACCATGGTCCATGTGAGGTACTTATTGCTTTCCCACTCTCTTTCTCTCTCTTTCTTCAGTGAGTGCACACGTCCTTTCAGTTAGCTTTAAAAAAAAAAAAAAAAGAAATATAATTGATCTTAGTATATTGATCTTGTATCCTGTTACTTTCCTGAATATGTTTATTTTAGTAATAGTTTGTACTGAATTCCTTATGACTTTTTTTATTTTTTGGAGAGGTTTTTTTTTTGCTATAGGAAATGTGCACTCACCAGAAAGACAGAGAGAGACAGAGAGACAGAAAGTGAGAAATCACCCCCCAGGGGAGATTACCACGCCACAATTCCTTCTCCTCCATTCTCCTCTTGGGATCTTCGGCACATATGCACACACGTCCAGTTTGAGGTTAAGCCACCAGGTCCGTGACTCGAACAACGGTCGACTACATGAGAGTCCAGCGACATAGCCATTACGCCAACTGCTGGTCCCCCTTATGACTTTCTAAATTCTAGGTTATGTCATCTACAAATAAAGGTAACCGTATGTATTTCTTTCCAATGTAAATACCATTTATTTATATCTGTAGTGATTCTTCTCATTAGTCGACCTTAGAAGTTCCTAGTGAGCAACATATGTTTCAGAGGCCACACAAGGATGAAATTGTGCCCTTCTGTGGTGGCAGGAGCCATAGGCATCTTCCCATAATCCCTAGTGTGTATGCACATGTCCCAACCATACCCCTAACCAGGTATATGTGTTTCATCTGGTGTGTTACCATGCTGGGCTGTCCATAGGACCCTGTAGATTTGCAGATAAGGGTACTTTTGGCCCGTAAGTAGGGTCTCTTTGGCAGTGGGTCTGCTTTCAATGTGGCATAATGCTATAGCTGATCAGGGCCCTGGATGACAGGGTGACCCTGTGCATGTTCCTTCCTTGGAGCAGTACACTGTTCTGGGCCTCAGAAATATCCTGTATCAGAATGAGGGAGAACTAGAGGGCTCTCCCATAGCTAGGACCGTGGTCCATGGTAGCACTGGGGGCTACTGGGGGTGTCTCACTTTTTCCCAGCACTGGGGCATCTCTAGTGCCCTAGACTAGACCAGACTGCAAAGACTAGAGTAAGTGTCAACATTAACACACACACAAGGATAAACAATAACCAGGAAATGGGACCAGCAGATGATGTAATGGTTACAAGGCTGGACTCCTACATAGTCGACCATGGTTCGAGTCCCAGACCTGGTGATTTAAACTCATGTTGGGTGCATGTGCATGCGTGCCCAAAATTCCAAGAGGAGAATGGAGGAGAAGGGATTGTGACATGGCCATCCCACCTGGGAGTGATTTCTGGCTTTCTGTCTCTCTGTTTTCCCAGCAAGTCCATGCTCCCTATAGCAAAAATCTATTAAGAAAAAAAAAAAAGCAAGAATAATCAGGACAACATGATGCGACTGATGGGTGAAGTAAAGTGCAGGACTGACTGACACTAAAGGGAGTATGAAGGATCTGCCTGACAGATTTTATAGTCGTGGCTTTAAGCATGACACACTTAAAGAAATTAAATAGAAACCTTTCAACATACTTCTGATGTACATGAGGCAGGGTTCTATAAGAGCTTTGAGGCTAGAATTATTACTATGGGTGTCTGAAATATATAGCCTTTTAAAGAGACTGTTTTGTTTTTCTGTTTGAGTTTTATTTGCAATTTATAATCAGTTATTCATTTGTTCAACAGGTATTTGTTCAACAACTCACTGCCTCAAACATAGTTTTAGTGCCTGGGTACATATTGGTGAATATAGGAATTCAGGCATTGTTTCAGTCCAATAAAAGAGAAAGATGTTATAACCATACAGATATACACATAAGCTATAACTGTGATAAAGGGTATGAGAACACCAGAGCTTTCTATAAAGAGGTAACAATTGGTAACAATACCAACCACAGTGTGGGGACTCTGAGAAAGGAAGAATAGCAGTTTATCAGGTTATGATGGAGGAACAGTATCTGAGAATGATAGAAAGAAAAACTTATGCAAAGACCCCTGTGATAAATAATTTGGTGCAGATATGAACAGGAAATGAGACCCAGTGGCTGAAGTGTAGTGGAAAAGAAGACAAGGTTGAAAAGATAAACAGGATCTATAGCTTATCTTAACATAGGCTTTATTTTAAAGAGAAGTTTAGAGGGCTTAAAATGCCCCAGAGAATAATAGGAGCCAATTCACATTTCAGAAAAATTAGTCTAACTGCTATGTGTACAATGGATGGAGAGGGGTGAAAGTGGAATCAGGGAAAACAGGACGAAAACTGTTGGAGATGTTCAGGGAATAGAATGTGGTGTATTTGTGATGTACTGATAATGGATTAGATGTGGGTTGGATAATGGATTGGATAATGGATTCAATGGGATGACTCATTCAGAAATGACTCAACTGTAATTCTATGAGTCCTAGATTGAGCAAAAAAATGCTGACTTTGCATCAAGTTGTGAAGGGCCTTTAATGTTGCTGTGGGAGGGGAGATATAAATGTCATCTGGAAGTCAGCAGGGTTCCCATTGATGGCTTGAGGCAGAGAGTATTAATATGAAGGAAGAGGCAGAAGGAGAGAGGAGATGATGGCCAGGAGGAAGGATGACTGCACCTGTAGAAGTAATTTTGTCTGTAATTGGGCAGCCATTTTAGGGTACTGAGTTCCCTAGAAAGTCAAAATTTATCATACAGGAACAAGGTCATGGATTCAAGGACAGTTGAGGAGAGAGAGGGCACTGGTGAGAACCGCAGGGGATAAGAGGACAGTAGAACTAGGTAACATAAAAAGGTAAAGTCTGATCGCTCTTTGCCCCACTTAACAGAGGTCAAGGGAAAAGAACAGAATAAATATGAAACAGAAGTGACCCTGCTGCCATAACAGTACCCTCCTCTGGCACTGGGAGGTCATGCAGGATTTGTGGTTCATATGTGGAATTAGAATATTGTGAGGGGGACCAGCAGATGGTATAGTGGTTAAGGCACTGGACTCCACGTGGCTGACCATGATTTGAGTCCTGGGCCTGACAGCTGGGCCTGTGGGCATGTGTGCTCAAAATCCTGGGAGGAGAATGGAGGCATAGAAAGAGTGACATGCCCACACCCTGGGAGGTGATTTCTCTTGTTCTCTCTCACTGACTCTCTCTCTACCCCTGACCTCTCTCTGGTGAGCACATGTGCCTTTTAAGGCAAAAACCTTTAAAAAAATGTTATGAGGTATTCTTTCTTCACACATTAATGGGGTCTGTGACATTTCACATCACTCCATTTCTTCTCTGAAATCTTGAGATCACATACTCCCTTTCATGTGAATTTCTTTTGGAGAAAAGAACATAGCTTTGTTTCTGTTTTCCGCCTATGGAATGACTCACTTTGCCCTGGTAAAGTTCAGGTAGAGCCTGACCTGCTTGCTGGACAGCAGCTCTGCTGGTGCTGGATGGTGAGCTCAGGATTGAGCTCCCCAGGAGCACTTGACCAGCCCCCTGGGTCCAGCCCCATGGTCTCCTCCAGATCCTCCCTCCACCACCTCCTCCAGAGACCATGCTTGTCCAACAGCTGCCACTACCTCCAGGTTTCAAGATGGCCACTCTCTCTGGGCTCCTCTGTCTGAGCTCCAGCACCCTAGAACCCTGAAAGCCCAGGTCCTGGATTGGAGAAAAGGTGGAAGAAGCAGCCGAGTTTAGCACAGAGGACTTCAGGAGAAACATGAGAAGGTAGAGGAGAAGACAGGCCAGAAAGAATGAAAAAATAGAGGAGGAGAAGGGTAGAGTCAAGGAAGATGGAGAGGAGGAGGATGAAAGGGAGAAGATGAAGAAAAGGAAGATGATAAAGGCCATGCTGAGGAGAGCTGCTGAAAAGGATGACAAAGGTCCCCAGCAGTGGAAAATGGGATGTCAGCTAAGCCCTTGCCCCCAGGCAGGGGTGGGAGCCTCCTCAGGGCCTCAAGAAGGGTATGAGACAAGACAGGAACAGCAGCTTCTTCCCGGGTCCTGCACCTGGGCTGTCACTCATACGTTCTCCCTGGCTTCTTGTTTCCATCTCTCCAGACAGACCCTTCTGCCCTTACTCTGCAATGGTCCCCCTCCTGACCTCCTTCTCAGTGTCCCACAGTCTCCAGGGCTCCTCCCTTTCCTGGCTTCTTCACCCCCCCTCCCCACCAACTCTGCCCTCCTCTGGTGACCTCTCCACCTGACCTCTATACCCCAGTCTCATATCCTACCTCATTTCTACCTGACCTGATCCCTGGATCTCCCTAAGACCCCTCCTCTCAGTTTGCCAGGTATGGGTGGAGCTGGGGTGGGGGCCAGATCCTTGAAGCTGCCCACTCTCCTCCCTTTCTTGTATAATTTAATAAAGAATTGGTTATGCAATTGTTAAAAAAAAAAAAAAAAAAAAAAAAACCTTACACCAGGTACATGTGCATGTATACCCAAAATCCCAAGAAAAGAATTGAGAAGAGACCGTAGCATGGCCATCCTCCTGGGGGTGATTTCTCCCTTTCTATCTCTCCATCTTTCTCTATCTCTCAGTACCTTATAACAAAAACCTCTTTTAAAAATAAAAAGAAAGAAAGATGGCTGGCACACTAATAATCAGGAACATAGAAATTAAGTTCCTAATTTTTTTCTATAGTTATATTTTTGACTGACTTCTTATTGGATGTGATTATATAGTTGCTATTTGTACCCAGTGATGTGGTAGATAAAAGACTTATGAAAAGAATGGAAGCATCAACCTGCTGTTGCCTTGTGCTTGTATTATCTCATTCCAGTTTCTTTAAATAAATTTTTAGAAATCACTTGTCTTCTCTAAAAGTTAGTAATATAACCCATTAACAAGCTTTTTGGGCCATGCAAACTGGAGCATGTGTCACAACACTGGGAATAAAGGCTGAAGGAGTCTGTAGTTTTGTGAACTAAGCCTTCCTTCAGAAACGGTCACACCCTACAGAATGTACGGGTGATTATCTCACAGCCTAAGTGATGGTGTTATGTTGACTCAGACATTAAATATCAATAACATTTACCAGCTTCCTTAAAGACAGAAACACATTTAAATATATTTTTCCTATATTTCACTGAAGATAAGTTTTAATGAAACTAATACACTTGGATATTTATCATTGCTCAAACTTCAGTGTATTTTTGTCAGCCAAATGGAGCATTTTATAGCTAAATTTGGTCAAAAATAGTTTTGGTATTTGCTTAATGCATCACCTTCATGGTATAGGAAATGAGGATTTTGCTGGCTTTCAGGACACCAGATATATTCACTGTATAGTAAATACACCAATATTTAATGATTTAATGTTTTTGAGCAGAAAAGGGTGTCTTTGAGTGTGTGTGTGTGTGTGTGTGTGTGTGTGTGTGTGTGTATATATACACATACTATACATATACATACATACACATGAAGAAGGTACTCAGCTCTCTGTTTTATTTGCTATGCAGATTTGAGAAGACTATACATGTGAATGATAAGAAATGAAAAACTTATAAGAATGCTCATTAGTTGGAGTTTCTGAGCAACATTAAAGTGTGTATGTACACAGATGTTTTTTCCTATAAGGTGTATGCACTTGCCAGGGAGAGAAGGAAAGTGAGAAACCATCCGGGCAATGGGGATGTCATGCCACAGTCCTTTTTCCTCCATTCTCTTCTTGGGATTTCGGGCACACATGCACACGTGCCCAGCGTGAGTTTAAGCCACCAGGTCCGGGAC
>NW_006202134.1:332208-351240 GCF_000334495.1 Tupaia belangeri chinensis
CTGAACCCAGAACTAACACTGCATAGGTAGCCATGTGGGATCCAGTGCCTTAACCACATCACACCTGCTGGTACAGTAGTCTATTTCTTTGACATTAAAAGATATATAACTGACCACTCAGTCACCCAGCACTCTGGTGGCCTGGGCTCACACTGCCCACCAGGAGAATCTACCTTGTTCTTAGAAGACATTCTCTAAGGCCCTGCACATCTAGGCCCTGGGAATAACTTTGGAACTTTCACCACTCCATCTCCCAGTGCTCTGGCAGTCTGGGTTTCTCCGGCCTGTCGGGAGACTCAGGCCTGGTTTGGGTAGGTCTCTTCTCGTAAGTGCACCCTTAGGCCCTGGGAGAAACTTTGAAACTTGTGGCACACCAGCCCAGACCCCGACTTGATCCATTTCACTAACTTATATCTCCTTGGCTTGGTACCACCTTATCAAGAGCTGAAAGTTTGGTAGAGGATCCAAGCACCTGAATGTACCCATTACTGCTTTGATCTGGGAGAAACTGCCCTACAATAGGAACACACCTGGGAACTAAGGGTGAAATTTCACTATCCAATACTACAGAGTCAATTCCAATAAATTATATTAAATGACAAAAAGAAACCCCAACAAATATCTCAAAGAAATATGAGAAAACAAGATGGTAACTCTCCCCCAGGTGAGCATAGTAGTCCCTAGGCAACAATGGACACCACAGAAGAAAACACAGAAATGTCAGATTCCAAAGATTCATAGTGACAAAACTCAATGAGCTACAAGAGAAAACAGACAATCAGCTTCAGGAAATGAGAAAATCATTTCAGGACATGAAAGAGGAATTTCATAAAGAGATAGACACCCTAAAAAAGTACCAAACAGAACTTCTAGAAAAGAATAATAGAATACAAGAAGTCAAAATCTACCTGGAAGCATTAACAGCAAATTGGACCATGCAGAAGAAAGAATTTCTGACCTTGAAGACAAAGTCTTCAACATAGGCCAAACCATGAAAAGGAATGAAAAAAGAGAGAGAGAGAGAGAGAACAACATTAGGGAAATTCTAGACACCATGAAATACCCAAATATCCACATAATGGGTATTCTAGAAGATGAAGAATCTGCTAAAGGCATGGAAAGCCTCTTTCATGAAATAATATCTGAAAATTTCCCAAATATAGTGAAACACGGAGAAATTCAGACCGCAAAAATAAAAAGAACCCCAAATAGATTCAACACAAAAGCATCCTCCCTCTGGCACATCATAGCCATATTGGTAAAAATCAAAGACAAAGACAATATTCTAAAAATGGCAAGACAATATTCTAAAAATGCCAAGTTACCTATAAAGGTTATCCTATTAGGCTAACATCTGACCACTCAACTGAAACAATGCAGGCAAGGAAAAGATGGGAAGATGTATTCAAAACATTAAAAGAAAAATAATTTCAACCAAGAATACTATATCCAGCAGAGCATCCTTCAAATTGGGAGAGCAAATAAAAGTATTCTCAGATAAACAAATACTGAAGGAATTCACCAATACTAGACCAGGAATACTAGTGCAGGAAGTACTGAAGGGAGTATTATATCTGGATAACTGAAAAGAGACAGAGATAAGAACAACAACAACAACAAAAACCTGAAGAAATGGGTAACAAAATGCAAGCATAAGTCTGCAATTATCAATAATAACATTGAGTGTTAATGGATTAAATTCTTCCATTAAAAAAACATGGACTCGCTGAATGGATACAAAAACAACTGTCTGTATACTGTTCACAAGAAACACACCTCACTGGGACCAGCAGTTAGCATAATGGCTATGTCGCTGGACTCCCATGTAGTCGACCACAGTTCGAGTCTCAGACCCAGTGGCTTAAACTCAGGCCGGGCGTGTGTGTGTGTGTGCCCAGGATCCCGAAAGGAGAATGGAGGAGAAGGGATTGAGGTGTGGCCATCCCCCCTGGGGGGTGATTTCTTGCTTTCTATCTCTCTGTCTCTCTCTATCTGTCTGGTGAGCGCATGTGCCCTATAGCAAAAACCTCTTTAAAAAAAAAAAAAGAAAAGAAACACACCTCACTGATAAGAACATACATAGACTGTGAAAAGCTGCAAAAAGATATTCCTTGCAAATGGAAACCAAAAAAAGGATGAAGTTGAAATACTGATATCAGACAAAATAGACTTTAAGATGTAAGAAGAGACAAAGAAGGTCATTATATAGTAATAAAAGGACTTGTTCATCAAGAAGATATAACACTTGTAAATATCTATGCACCCAAAAGTAGAACACCTAAATACATCAAAGAGAGACTGTTAGATCTCAAGGGAGAGATAGACTACAACACAATAATTGTAGGGAATTTCAACACCCCAATGTTGCCTCTGGACAGATCTTGAAGACAAAAAATAAAGAGATAAAAGATTGAAATGATACCATACATTAAATAGACTTGACAAACATCTGCAGAGTATTTCAACCAACTACCACAAAATGTACATTTTTGTCACCTCCACATGCAACATTTTTGAAGATTGATGACATGATAAGGCACAAAACAAGGTATTACAAATTCAAATGTTTAGAAACTGTATCCAGCATCTTTCACAACCATTACGAAATCAAGCTTGAAATCAACTACAGAAAGAGCCCTCAAAAATACACAAACACATGAAAACTAAAAGCCTACACCTGAATGATTTTACAACTACAGAAGAAATCAAGACCAAAATCAAAAGTTTCTTAGAAACCAATGATAGCCATAAAACAAGCATTTATAACCTAGCATTTATAACCTATGGGACAGAGCAAAAGAAGTCATAGGAGGGAAGTTTGTAGTAATTAGTGCTGATAAGAAAAAGGCAGAAAGATGGCAGATAAACAACCTAACAACACAACTCAGGGAACTGGAAAAAAACAACAACAAAAAATACTGCAAGAGTAAGAATAATAACAAACCCAAAAATATTGCAAGAAAAAGAAATAATAAAGATTCAATCAGAAATAAATGAAATAGAGAATAAAAGAACTATACAGAAAATAAACAAAACCAAAACCTGGTTCTTTGAGAAGATAAACAAAAATGACACACAATTAGCTAGATTAATAAAGATAACAGAAAAAAGAACCAGATAGATCAAATCAACAAGGAAACAAGTCATTACTGCAACAGACATAGCAGAAATACAAAATATCATCAGAGAATACTATGAGCGATTATACACCAACAAACAAGAGAACCTAAATGAGATGGACAAATTTCTGGACACATATCAAAATTGAACCAGGAAGAAATAGAAAGTCTGAATAGACCCATAACAAGCAATGAGATTGAATCTGTAATAAACAGTCTCCCAAAAAATAAGAGCCCAAGTCCCAATGGTTTTACTTGTGAAATCTACAAGACCTTTAAAGAACTAACTGCAATTAAGCTATTTCTAAAAATTCAAAAGTAAATTTTTTGAGAGTTTATTTGTTTGTTTGTTTTGCCATAGGGTGCGTGTACTCACCAGAAAGACAGACAGACAGAAAGCAAGAAATCACCCCCCCAGGTGGGATGGCCACTCCACAATCCCTTCTCCTCCATTATCCTCTTGGGATCTTGGGCATACATGCACACACACCCTGAGTGAGTTTAAGCCACCAGGTTCAAGACTCTAACAGCAGTAGACTACGTGTGTGTGTGTGTGTGGGGGGGGGTGTCCAGCAACATAACCATTACGTCAACTGCTGGTCCCTAAATATTCCAAAGTAAAGAACCTTCCAAATTTATTCTACGAAGCTTCCATCATCTTAATTCCAAAAGCAGACAAGGACATGATCAAAAAAAAAAAAAAAAAAAAAGACTTCAGGCCAATATCCCTAGTGAATACTAATGCAAAAATTCTCAGCAACATACTAGTAAATGATATTCGACAACATATTAAAACGATTATAAACCATGGCTTTATTTCAGGGATGCAAGGATGGTTCAACATACACAAAACAATAAGTGCAATGCATCACATTAACAAAGGAAACATAAAAACCATATAATCATATCAATCAATGAAAAAACATTTGATAAAATACAACATTACTTCATGATTAAGACACTCACCAAAACTGGCATAGAAGTGACATTGTTCAACACAATAAAAACCATCTATGATAGATCTGTAGGTGATATCATACTGAATGGAGAGAAACTGAAAGCTTTTCCACTAAAAACTGGAATAAGACAAGGTTTCCTACCTTCTCCACTTCTTTTTAACATAGTACTGGAAGTTCTAGCTAATGCAATGAGACAAGAGAGTAAAATAAAATGCATCCAAATAGGATGTCAGTCCTACCCAAACTAATCTAATGAATTCAATGCAATTCCAACCAAACTACTGGATATTTTCCTCACAGAAATTTTTTAAAAATCATAAAATTTGTCTGGAATTATAAAAGGCCCCGTATCTCCAAAGCAATACAATGCAAAGGCATCTTACATTTCCAGCCTGAAAAAAGTGGTTTGGGGGCTCGGGCTAGGGGTATGGGTCAGAGTTAGTCTTCTGGAACTGCTTCCTACTAAATAGGGGGCATCATCTCTTAGGAGGATGGAGAGAGGTGTGGATCCTTCAGAGGCAGGTGCAAATATTGTATACTATGGAGGAACAAGATTTCTCAACCTGTTTTGGGGTTAATTGTTGAATGTTGTCTTAGATGAAGCAGGTTAGCATCTTTAAGAGTGAAAGTCCTGCAGAAACTAAGAGAAGAAGAGTTACAGTGGGAGAAAGCGAGAAGGAGCCAGGTTGTCCATGATGAGTGTTGTAACCATTAGTCCCAGGACTCAGCAGACCTCTGTCTTAGTTTTGAGGCCCTTTCAGCTAGTCTTTTTCTTTCTCTTACAAGGTCCAATGGGTTAATATAAAAATAACATTCCTCTTCTAGGAAGAGGCAGAGACCTCCCTTCTTTGCTGTGAGAAGATCTAGGCATCTCTGGTTTTGGAGTTACTATAGTCAGGGAGTCAACTTGGTCTTGAATCTGTAAGAGCCTTTGGGATATTTTATTAAGGCTTTGTTGAAGTTCAGAGGAAACAGTTTTAAAGTAGTGAATAGATATAGTCATTCTTCCTATTCCTGTGCCTGTCTCTCTAGATATCGTTAAGGCTACCAAGAGGAGTATCATTTAGATTGCCATCTCAGTTTGATAAGATTTTTCTGCCATGAAGGGGACTAGTAAGATTTGATCTTCTGGGATGAGGTTAATATTGGGAGAGAGATAAACCAAAGTGCATATTACAGTCAAGTTACTAAATAAACATAGGTAAATAGAGGAGTTGCAGTAACAGAATGATATTGAAGAGGCTAGTTGACATGTAAAGAAAGAATAGGATTTTAAAATTTATTTTAATTTACTTTATTTTCAGAGAGAGATTTTTCCTACAGGGTGTGTGTACTTGCCAGAGAGACAAAGACAGAGGGACAGAAAGCAAGACCACCACCACCACCTCCCCCCCGCCCGCCCCCAGGAGACATGGTCATGCTGCAGTCCCTTCTCCTTTATTCTCATTTGAGGATTTTGAGTGCACACTCACATACACCCAGTGTGAGTTTCAAGCCTTTGGGTCTGGGACTCGAGCCACAGTCAACCATATGGGAATCCAGCAACATAGTCATTGCGCTATCTGCTGGTTCCTGAGAATAGGTGTTTAGGATTTGATTTTTGTTCTCTGCTTAGTTTTGTTATGCTGGGAGCCTTGAGTCACTTGGACAGAAGAACTTTGAAACATAGTCAATAATTGGGCTTTTTTTTCTCTCTCTCTCTCTGACCATTGCCTCTTTCTTCTGGTTTTAATTCTACAACAAAAGGCAGTAGCGGAAACCTGAAGGAGGTCATTGAAGGCCACTCCTGACTATCACATGAGACTTTGGAGCTTTTGTTTGTTCGTTTTTAATACCTAGAGCTGATTGAGACAAGAACTTATATTTTAATATGAAACACACCTTCCAAATATTAATTTGTCATATATAGAATACTTTAACAAAATTACTTTCATAATCCTTCATAATTTACTCTCAGACTCTCTGCTTTACACCTTGTTTCCTTATCTTTTTTTCCAATCTGGAATAATCCAGCCATTTCGCTTTTTAAAAATTATTTATTTTATTTTATTTTATTTATTCACTCATTTAATTGACCAGAGAGAGAGGCCAGGTCCGGGACTCGAACCATGGTCAGCCATGTGGGAGTGTCCAGCGCCTTAACCACCATGCCACCTGCTGGCCCCAAGCCATTTCACATTAAGACAAAAAAATTTTATCATAGAAAACTTTTTATATTATTTTTTTCTTACCTCTTAACCTTTTTTACTGCAAATACATCTTCACACCTATAACTTTTTTCACGTCTCGTTCCTACTTATTGCCTTTTTTTTTTCTATCTTGTATTCTTTCTTTTATAAATTTGTCCTTGGAAACAACTTTAAACTCTGGGTCATCTGAGAATTTTTTTTAGATTTACTCTGATCTGTGAGAAATTTTGCATTGAGGAGGGGACCCTGATTTGAATGGGTCCTGTTGGATTGTATACCTCCTTAAGGCAGTGGGCTCTTGGGCCTAGAATAAGGTAGCATAGGACCAAGAGTTTTAAGGATAGGTTATACTGAAGGAAGTGCTGACAAAAAGTTTTGCTATAAGGTGCATGCACTTGCTGAAGAGAGACAAAGAGACAGAAAGTGAGAAATCACTCTCCTGCCCAGGGGGATGGCCACATTGCAATCCATTCTCCTCTAGAGATTTTGCCCACATATGCACATGCACCTGGCATGAGTTTCAAGCCACCAGGTCTGAGACTCGAACCATGGTTGACTACATGGAAGTCCAACAACCTAACCGTTATGCCATCTGTTGGTTCCCCCATTTTTTTTTTTTTATTAAAAAGAGGGCTGGAGAGTCTCTACTGGGAAGCTCCCAAGGCTGTTTTTAGACCCTACCTCAGAGGGGTGACTGTGTATAACCAGGAGGATTAGATCTTATCTTTGACTCTGCTAGAAGAGAACAAGTTTTTAAATAACCTTGAATAACCTTAGCAAGCAGAGCTGAAAGTTTTTTTTCTTTTTCTTTTTTAAATTTTAACCCTATAATTGAAGGTCTTGAATTGTTCTTGTTTAGTGTCTCTTCTAAAACTAGAGAAACATGTTGGAACACATCTATATATTTATTGATATTGTCAGTAAAACAACTACCCAACTCAGTTTTCATCTGTTTAAGTTCAGTAAGAGAAATTGGCTTGTATACTTGTATAGGACTAAATTATGGAGGGGTGATACTGGGGACCTTGTAAAGGAAGCCTCCAGATGATCTTCCTGGGGAGCAGTCCAAATGCAATGTCCCTGCACTTACACACCGAGCATGGCCCAGGTAGAGCCCTGGGTTGAGGTCAGGCTCTTGCTCATTGGCCTTCTTTGACACACATGAAACAGGGTCCGAGTGGTGGTCATGCTGAGGGTGATCACTGTGTCATCTTCCTGTGGCTTCCCTGGATGGCAGTGGCAAGCAGTTGAAATTTAGCCTGATCCTTTTTGAGTTTTTGTTTGGCATTTTCCTCCTCTCTATTGTTAAAAACCTTAAAGGCACTGCCCAACCTGGGACTAGAGGTAGGGCTCAGCCTGAGCCAGCTCCAGTCCCAGCCCTCCAACCTCACCTTGCAGTTACAGAGCTAGAAGGACAGGAAGATTTCAGGGCTCTTAAGTAGACATCTCTATCTGGAGCTTCCTGCCCAGTCAGGGCCAGAGGCAGAGCTGAGCCTGAGCCAGCCTCAGCTCCAGTCCTAGCCCTCCCACCTCACCTTGCAGTTTCAGAGCTAGAAGATAGGAGGGTTTTTCCTTTATTTTACTAACTCTTTTCTATCCTCCCCCCACCCTAGGACTGGGAAATTGCAGGCCTATTAAGCAAACATTTCCATCTGAAGCCCCTGCCCAGTGCATGCACTATGGTTGTGTGTCATGTGACTTTTGTTTTTTATTCTCTTTCTTCCACCTTACATTCTCACTTTGCTGTTCAGCCTCCACCCCCAGAGGTAATAGATGGGTCTAGGTTGTATAGTAGTCAAACATCTGAACACTGTGAGGGTGTTGGTGAATTCTCCCCCCTCCCATTGAACTACCTGCATAAAGGGAGAAACTCCTCTTCATAAATATTAACTCAGAACTCCTCACATTTCAAACCACAATAGAAGAGACAAGTTGGCACAGAAGTAACTCAGAACAAACAGAAACACGTGAGTTCAGGGCTACAGAAATATTTATCAAAGAATTAGCAAAAAGTGAATATATCATCAAATCACTAAAAAAATCCCCAGAAGATCCTCTAGTAAGATAAAACCAGGAAATGCATCCCTAACAAGGGGACAAAATAACTCTTCTCCAATAATGGGAACAATGGGAAATTACTAAAGTGCCAGAAAATAATTTAGAATATTCATGGTGACAAAACTCGATGAAATGCAAGAGAATAAAGAAAATGAACTCCAGGATATGAGAAAGTCCTTGACTTGAAGGGAGAGATAGACAACATGAAAAAAAAAAGAACCAAACAGACCTTATAGAGAAGACTGTAATGCAGGAGATCAGTCTCCCTTGAAAATATTAAGATCACATAAGACCATGTAGAAGATAGACTCTCATATCTGAAAGACAAAACTTGTGACTTTGATAAACCCACCCAAAAAAAAAAAAGAAAAATAATTTTAAAAAATGAGAACAACATACATGAAATACTTGACATCATTCAATGTCCAAATATCTGAATAATATGTGTTCCACAAGAAGAATCAGACAGGGCATAGAAGATCTATTCCATGAAATATATGCAGAAAACTTTCCAAATCTAGAGAAACATTCAGACATCCAGACCCAAGAAATGCAAAGGATCACAAATAGAATTAACACAAAAAGATGCTCTCCTTCGCACATCATAGCCAGAATGGCCCAAATCACAAAGACAACATTCAAAAATGGCAAGAGAGAAACATCAAGTCACTTACAAAGGATATCCTACTAGGATAACATTAGACCTCTCAACCAAAAGAATGCAGGCAAGAGAAGAATGGGAAGACATTTTCAAAACACTAAAACAAAGAAAATTTCAACCCACAATACTGTACCTGGCAAGATTATCCTTCAAATGGGAAGAAAAGATTAAAACAGTCTCAGATAAACAAAATGTGAAAGAATTTACCAATACTAGATCAGCTTTTCTAGTCATACTTAAGGGGGGGGGTACTATATTAGGAAAACTAAAGAGAGACAGAAATAAGAACAAAATACAACTGTGTAAATGGATAACAAAATGACAAAGGTTAGAGACTGGCTGAATGGATAAAAAATGGAAACCATCTAACTGCTGTTTAAAAGAAATACACTTCACCAATAAAGACATATGTAGACCAAAAGTGAAGGACTAGAAAAAGGTATTCCATGAAAATGGAAACCAAAAGAAAGGCTGCAGTCATGATACTAATTTCAGACAAAATAGGCTTTAAGACAAAAGCTATAAGAAGAGACTAAGGACTAAAAGGGATAGTACTAAAAGGGATAATTTACCAAGAAGATATAACACATAAATATCTGTGCACTCAACTCTGGAGCACCCACATAGAGTGCTAGATCTAAAAGAAGAGATTGACTGCAACGCACTAATCACTTGGGATCTCAAAACCTCACTATCTCCCTTGGACAGATCATCTAGATGAAAAATAAGCAAAGAGATATGGGATCTAAACAATACCATAAATCAAATAGACTTGACAGATACCTAAAAAAACCTTCCATCCAAGATATGCATTATTCTCACCCCTGCATGGAACCTTTTCAAAGACTGATCACATAAGGCACAAAACAAGCCTTTACAAATTCAAAGGGATGAAAAAACTATATCTTGCATCTTATCTGGCCATAATGGAATTAAATGTGAAATTAAGTTCAGAGTGAACAGCAGGTGGCTTGTTGGTTAAGGCACTGCACATTCACTCATGGTTGACCACAGTTCGAGTCTCAGACCCATCAACTGTGCTCATGCCAGGTGCTTGTGCATGTGTACTCAAAGTCCCAAGAGAAGAATGAGGAGGAATTACAGTGTGACCATCCCCTCTGGAAGGTGATCTCTCACTTTTTGTCTCTGTCTCTCTCTGTATCTCTGGCAAGCAAATATGCCCTACAGAAAAAAATTTTCAAAAAAAAAAAAAGAATTAACTCTGAAAGCACTCTCAAAAATATACAAACATATGGACCAAGCAACCTACTCCTGAATGACTTCACAATCACTAAGGAAATTAAGACTGACATCAAAAATTCATTGAAACCAGTGACAATGAGTATGAGTTTCCATAACATATGGACACAGCAAAAGCAGTCATAAGAGAGAAATTCATAGCAACTACTGCACATAAGAAAAAGATGAAAAGTTTTCAAATAGTCTAACACACCTCAGGGAACTGGAAAAAAGAACAACAACAACAACAAATGTCAGGAGAAATGAAATAATAAATATTCAGGCAAAAATAGATGAAATAGAGAATAAATCAACTGTACAGAAAACAAATGAAACTAAAAGCTGGGTATTTGAGAAGAAAAACAAAATCAAAACACCATTAGCTAACTAATTAAAGAGACAGAAAGGAACCAGATATATAAAATTTGCAATTAAACAGTAATATTACAACAAATATAACAGTAATATCAAAGATAATTAGAGAATACCATGAGTGACTATATACCAGCAAACAAGAAAACCTGGGTGAGATGTACAAATTTCTGCACACATATTATCTACCAAGATTGAATCAGGAAGACATAGAAAACCTGAATAGACTCATAACAAGCAATGAGATTGAATCAGTAATAAATAACTTCCTAACAAAACAAAGCCCACATCCCAATGGCTTCAACTTCTAATAATACAAAACTTTTAAAGAAGAGCACCCTCATTCTACTCAAACTATTTTTAAATATCAAAAAAGAAGGTACCCTCCCAAATTCATTTTATGAAGGCTCCAGCACCTTCATTCCCCAAACAAACAAAGACATAACCAAAAAGGAAAACTACAGACCAATATTTCTTTTTTTTTGAACAAAATGAGGAATTTAATGTCTCACAAATGTAATTGGTAAATAGCTGCCTTGATAGAACTCTAGTAGCATTTGTTCATGTATTCAATGCGTTTCAGCTCTTTTTTTTTTTTTTTCTGGAGAGGTTTCTGCTATAGGGCGCATGTGCTCGCCAGACAGAGAGAGACAGAGAGACAGAAAGCGAGAAATCACCCCCCAGGGGGGATGGCCATGCCGCAATCCCTTCTCCTCCATTCTCCTCTCGGGATCTTGGGCATGCACACACAGATGCCTGGTGGGAGTTTAAGCCCTGGGTCTGGGACTTGAACCGTGGTCGACTACGTGGGAGTCCAGCGACATAGCCATTACGCTAACTGCTAGTTCCCCAGAGACATTCTTCATAAACTTAGAAAATACAATCATAGCCTGGAATTATAAAAGATCCCAGTATTGCTGAAGTAATATAGCACAAGAAGAATGGAGTAGGCAGCATCTCACTCCTGACCCCAAAATCTATTACAAAGCTGTGATAATCAAAACAGCGTGATACTGGCACAAAAGTAAACATGTAGACCAAGGGAACAGAATAGAGACCCCAGAAATAAGCCCCCAATACATATAGCCAACCAATTTTGACAAAGGGCACCAGACAATCCAGTGGGGGAAAAAAATGCCTTTAGTGAGTGGTGCTCAAAGACTGGATACACACCTGCAGATAGATGAACTTAGAACTATGTGCCACAGTTTTTCAATCCATCCATCTGTTCATTGACATTTAGGATGGTCCCATGTCTTAGTAATTGTGAATAATGCCACAATAAACATGGACGTGCAAGTGATTTTCTGACTGAATGTCATTCCTATCCTTGGGTACATACCCAGTAATGGAATTGCTGGTTTATATATTAGCTCTATTTTTGGGTCCTTGAAGAAGCTCCAGTTGTTATTCACAGTGGGTGTACTAATTTACATTTCTACCAACAGTGTAGGGGAATTACCTTTTCTCCACAGCCTTGCCAGTACTTATCATTTATTATTATTATTTTATCTAAACCGTTCTGACAGGGGTTGTGATATCTCATTGTGGTATTGATTTGTATCTCCATGATGATAAGAGGTGTTGAGCAGTTTTTCATGTATTTTTGGCTGTTAGTATGTTTTCCTTAGATAGTTCTCTGTTCAGCTCATTTGGTCATCTTTTAATTGGGTTAATCTGTGTGTGTGTGTTGGGGGGGTAAACTGCTTGAGTTTTCTGTACATTCTGGTTATTGGTCTCTTATCTGAAGCACAGTTGCAAATAGTCTCCCACTCTGAGGGCTGACTCTTCACTCCAGTTATTGTTTCTTTTGCGGTGCAGAAGCTTTTTAGCCTAATGTAGACTCAGCAGTTAGTGTAATGGCTACGTCGCTGAACTCCCATGTAGTCGATCACGGTTCAAGTCACAGCCCCAGTGACTTAAACTCACACCAGGTGCGCGTGTGTGTGTGTGTGTGCCCAAGATCCCAAAAGGAGAATGGAGGAGAAGGGATTGTGGCATGGTCATCCTCCCAGAGAGTGACTTGTCACTTTCTGTCTCTCTGTCTCTCTCTGTCTTTCTGGCAAGCACACACACCCTATAGCAAAAACTTCTCAAAAAAAAGAAAAGAAAAGAAAGAAAGAAAGAAAAGAAAAGAAAAAGAAAAAAAGAAAAAAATTGTGGCATGTATACACTACAAAATACTAGTTAGCCATAAGAAATGAGGCCCTGGCATTTGATGAGAAGTGGATGAATATGGAAAACTTACTGCTAAGCAAAGCAAGCTAGACTATGAAAGATAGGCATTGTATGTCCTCATTCAATATATACCAAATGTCTGCATTCTATGACAGAAACAGATATATTGGAAAGTATAAAAGCATGAACAGCAACTATGAATACTATGGACAGTGAGGGGGAAGGGTGGGAAATAGGGTTGGGTAAGAGGAAGGGAATCAAGGAGGGAAAATTAAGAAGAAAAACATTCAGAAGACACAAAAATGGAAAATTATCTGTTGATGATAGTATGTATAGTAATATCTTTGAACTGATACACAGTGTATTCATGATGGGAAAATTTGTTATGCTATAATGATACACAGTAACTGAAGGTAACAACAACAACAAAACTTAAAGGCTATTTTAATAAGTTCCTTTTGTGGGTTTGAGGGCCCTCCCTCAAGTCTTTGAAGTTTTTTACTAATATCTGGGGACAACTGGGAAATGGAGTATGGATATATACGTCTGCCTTAGAATTAGGATCCAAGGTAGCATACCTTTGGAGGGCCCCTCTTAACCTGCTCATGAAAACTGCTGGGTTTTCATCAGGATGCTGAGTAACCTCTTAAATTGTGTCATAATTAACAGCCTCAAGAGTGGCTTTTTTTTTTTCTTTTTAGAGACATTTTTTGTATAGCGAACATGCAGAGACAGAGAGACAGAAAGTGAGAAATCACCCACCAGGGGAATGATGAGTGACCTTCTCCATACTTCAAGGAGACAGATTTTAAAATGAGTTATGAAATTGAGGTTATGGGATTCTGGCTGATAATTCCATTTTTGAGTGTGTCTGGAAGACTGCCTCTTGACCTGTGGGATGTCTGTTAGGTTTCTGGGTATGAGTGAGTTAGCAAAAGCTGTGGCTGTGCTCCAGATGTGGCCCTTTTCCTCAGGGATTGTGACAGAGGAAGGTATAATATATACGTCCTGATAGGTGAGGTCTAAGTCAGAGGGAGGTGTCGGTCTAATTCATGTTGTTGGTGAGCTAGGACCTAACGAGCTTCTTTTAAAAACACTGAAAATACATTCTGTAATTAATGGGGTTTTTTGTTTGTTTTGGAAGAAAAAAAAGAAATTCTTTTATAAAAGAGGTGGGTGTTGGAGGCAGAAACCAGCCCAGGCCTGAGAGATGAGCCAGAAGGGAAGAATGCAGGAGGGAGCTGAGAGCAACCCCATTCCTGGATGGAAAGCTGCACGGACTGCTTAGTCAACCAGATGGAGCTCCACACATGGGCTGTGCCTCAAGATTTTGGGCAACATTCTGCAAGCTGAGATATTGTCTAAGTATTAACTTAATGATAGCTATCGATCTTGTACCCAGAATATAGCCTACAAAGAATGTCATGTATATCATACACTGTTCTCTATAGCTATAATCACTCACTGCTTATTTGATTTAATTTGGAATAAACGGGCTCTGTTCTGGCAGTTTTGCTTCTGCTTCAAGAGAGTGTTAGCCCCTTGCTTTAACCTTTTCCTTATCTCTTGTCTAAATCCTTCATGACACTCTACCTTTGAGCCCTGAATTTCTCACATCTGGTGCCCAAACAGGGACTTGAAGACAGAAGTACTCTAAGAAGTTGGGAACCAGCAGTTAGCGTAATGGCTATGTCACTGGACTCCCACGTAGTCGACCACGATTCGTGTCCCGGACCCAGTGGCTTAAAACTCATGCCGGGCGCTCTGGAGAATGGAGGAGAAGGGATTGCGGCATGACCATTGCCCCCATGACCATTGCCCCCGGGGGGTGATTTCTCGCTTTCTGTCTCTATGTTTCTCTCTGTCTGTCAGTCTTCTTCTAATTATGAATCTTGTATACAAATCTTACAGACTCTACTCAAGGGCTCTGGGTTAAGGTAACAATGACTACTTTTGAAGAACTTTTTCATTTAGCCCATAAACATTGCTACTGGTTTACTTCCTCTGGAAAAAATGCTCTTAATGGAAAGCAGTTATTGGAGCATTGAGGTGGGCTCATCAGCAAGGCAAAACTGTTCCTTTATCTCTATGGTCCCTAGGTAATCTTATCTTTTTAGCTTAGAGCCACTTCAGTCAAAATCTGGGGAAGAAACTCCATCTAATAATCTGGAGTCAAACAGAGAAGGAAAACAAATAGATTCTCCAGAAGATGAAGTTTAAGGTGTAGAGAGTCTACCACCTACAGAAGAGGAACTCTATCCCTCACCTAAAGAATGGGAATTTTCGGGACCAGCAGTTAGCATAATGGCTGTCGCTGGACTCCCATGTAGTAGACCGCAATTCGTGTCCCGGACCCGGTGGCTTGAACTCACACCGGGCACGTGTGCGTGCATGCCCAGGATCCTGAGAGGAGAATGGAGAAGGGATTGTGGCGTGGCCATCCCCCAGGGGGGTGATTTCTCGCTCTATGTCTGGCGAGCGCACGCGCCCTATAGCAAAAAAAACCTCTTCAAAAAAAAAAAAAAAAAGAATGGGAATTTTCTAGTGAGCTTTCTCCTAAAATTCTGCTGCTTGTTCACTTAGATCCCATAAAAGCTGAAGCTTTATGATATGAAAATTATAAAAAAAATTGTTTATTTATGATGATGAACGAGATACATGTCATTACCAAATTTAATAGCAGCCTATTTTCTTTCTTTTTTTTGGAGAGGTTTTTGCTATAGGGCGTGTGCATTCGCCAGACAGAGACAGAGACAGAAAGCGAGAAATCACCCCCCAGAGGGGATGGCCACACCCCAATCCCTTCTCCTCCATTCTCCTCTCAGGATCTTGGGCACGCACGCACACGCGCCCAGCGTGAGTTTAAGCCACCGGGTCCAGGACTCGAACCATGGTTGACTACATGGGAGTCCAGCGACATAACCATTATGCTAACTGCTGGTCCCAATAGCTGCCTATTTTCAGCTGGTATTAAAGTCTGATTAAGTGAACAATGTTATGTCTCTCCATGACAGTTCAAATATTTGAGTGATATTTTAGAAAACATGTATGTATTTATTAGGAATTTCCATAGATCTGCTTTTCTTTATCTGAGATCTTGAATGGAAAATGGGACCTGCATTTTCATAGGTCAAATTCACTAGACACCCTCCTATAAGGGGCATGGAGGGAAAGTCCATTGGAAGATTCCTGCTTAATCTTTGTGACTTTTCATTTAGAGGGTCCAGGATATGGTGGGAGCAATTAGAGGTAGCTGGTGGATAGTCTTTCCCCTCTAAATTTCCTTTTTTTTTTTTTTTAAGAGTTTTTTGTTTTTGTTTTTGTTTGTTTGTTTTTGCTATAGGATGCATGCACTTTCTGGAGAAACAGAGACAAAAAATGAGAAATCACCTCTGAGGGGAGATTGCCATGCTACAGTCCCTCTCCTCCATTTTCCTCTCAAGATTTTGGGTATGCACACACATGCACCGAGCGTGAGTTTTAAGCTGCTGGGTCTGTGACTCAAACCACAGCCGACTACATTGGATCTAGTGACATAACCATTATTCCTCTGCTGGTCTCTAGATTTCCTTTTTCCTCCCTGGTATCGGTTTTTGTTTCCTGGCCAAGAGACCTTTAATTATCTTCCTGCAAATTCATCAGCAGTGATGGGTCTACCTGCATTTTATATATAAATCTGGGTTGTCCCTTAGGGCCCTGAAAGCCTGAATACAAGGCTTTATAAGGTAACTTGAAACATTTTCCCTTTCAGTTGTAGAACAATTCAAATTGCAGTCTGGCATTATAACTGATACTCCCTTCTAGGTTTCAGACTTCATTCTCCAAATTGTATTGAGGCCATCCACAGGTACAAAAGATGAGGTGCTATTTTTGAGTTTGAGGATCAAAAGCATCCCAGTGGCTCAGGATAAACTGCAGTGGGGTGCTCGCAAAGGGTTGGTGTTTATTCATCTGTAGGCAACAAAGAGGACTGAAAGGTATTCCTTTCATTCCTTTTGAAATAAAATACCCTCATATGTAAAGATGATGGCTTCCCATTCCCCAAGTCTGAGTCCCTCCCTTTTGGACTGGACCCTCTGGCAATAGCCTAATCTATTTTACCAGAGATCAGAGGTGCCACAGGCAGAACTAGTTAGGCTCACCAGCACATATAGGTCCTTCCATGACTACCTCTTGTCTCCTCTAGGCATCTCTGGTGTTGCAGATCACCCTCAGAATTACTATAATACTTTGTGCTTTTAATGAGATGGTATCATTATAATATCTTCGTCTAAGGAGAGCACCAAACTAAATCCAAAGGATACTATGATTTAATTCATGCATCCAATCAAATATTGGCCTCAAAAGCACTTATATTCTCTTCCTGGTGTAAACATGCTGCATGCTTGTCAGATGTCACAGAACTGACTTTTTATATGTCTTTTGTTTTCTTCATCTTACATCCTTTTCTTTAATTAATTCATTAATTTCTGTGTGTTTCTTATATATTTTACTTCTCCCCCACCTTAATCCCCGTCTCACACTATGCCATTTTCCACCCTCCTCCCATGCTGTTTACTGCTAAGCAAAGCAAGCCAGACTATGAAAGAAAGGCATTGTATGTCCTATTTAATATATAGAACCGACATTGTTAGTCTGTGAGAATGTGAGAATATTAGCGAGAAAGTTTCTAAAGCCCATTGGTGATGCTGGCATTCATGTGTTAGAGACACCTGGCACCAAGGGCAAGGGGAAAGTCCTATTGTCCTCTAATTAATGTGGTCCAGTGATAGAATGAACATCATGACAACAGGACAAAAAAAAGGTCCAAATTAGATGCCCTAAATACCTTAATAAATCAATAAAAGGTCATTTCCCAGAATGTTCTTATGCATATAACTTGAAATGGAAAAGGGGACTTTACAAACATGTGAGGGAGAATTAGGGTCCCAAAAAATATGGCATCAATGTGTTTATGTATCATGTCCCTCACACCTAAGGGTCATGTTGTTCCCTGACATGAAGGAAAAAAACTGAATAGATATTTTTCAGTATTCATTTCATGTTTTCAATATATCTATATTTGTTGGTGAGGGGACAAGAGATTGGTAAAAGACCAGCAATCCATTGGCAGGAAGAGTCTTCATTGCTATAAACTTCAAAAATTGCACAGTGAATTCATTATGAAAGAAAAAGGAGGCAACTTTTTTTTTTTTTGCTATAGGGTGCGTGCACTCACCAGAAAGACAGAGAGACAGAAAACGAGAAATCGCCCTCCAGGAGAGATGGCCATGCCGCAATCCCTTCTCCTTTCTCCTCTCAGGATCTTGGGCATGCACGCAAACACGACTGGCCTGAGTTTAAGCCACCATCTGGGACTTGAACTGTGGTTGACTACATGGGAGTCCAGCGACAGCCATTACACCATCTGCTGGTCCCAAAGTATATAAAAGGGAAAGCTTTGCAAGAGGGAGGTGAGGTGTGGTATTTTATAGCTTCCAGGAAAGAAAAAGAAAAGAATGATCTCTCTTTAATGCTCATAGCATGTTCCTAGATATTCCTTGCTCCTGGGTCACCAGACTTGAAGACTGAGGGTGTCTAGGGCAGTAATACTTCCTTGTCACTGGATGAGAGTGAAACCTGAAAGAAGGAATAAAAGGAATCTTCCCCAACACATGAATGAGTTGTCAGAAAGTGGCTTCCAATTATAGGACTTCCAAGATGAACCAGAGAAATCCTGGTTTGCACCATCAGTTGTCCTGAGGATTTCCAGCCTTCCTCGTGATAGTTAAGATTCCAGAAAGAAAACCAAGTCACAAACGAAACAACAGTCTCACTGCCAGCTGTGAAAAGCCAATCAGCACTCCTTGACAAGCTTATCCCCTGTGTCTTTTTGACTGGAAGATGCCCTATCAGCTTTAACTGGCTGATTGAGTCCAGTTGTTTGCATTTGATGGAGTCACTTCTAGAAAAAAGAGTATCCCAGAGAAAAAGTATAGAGTGTCCACTTTACTCCTTCACTGAGTTGAAGAACCAGGTGGAAACACCAAATATGATGTGCTATATTGGGATACATGGGCCTAATATCAGTGCCAGGCTCAGGAACACTAGATGACCAGGTTTTTGTTTCACACAACAAATTAAAGATGTGGAAAGACACAAGGTATATCAAAGTAAAATTTACTGAAGGAGAGGAAAGCACCCAAAGCATGAACGAGTCCTAAGTGTGGGTTGCTGCAAAGGAGCTTGAGCGTTAAAATATATATATATATATATAT
>NW_006202134.1:368055-383174 GCF_000334495.1 Tupaia belangeri chinensis
TATATATATTAATATATATATATTAGCTAGGAGGAACTTGCCCATGCACTTCCCCCATTAGGGTTACATGTCAGGTGATCCACATCATCCTATTTGAGAGTGAACTCACAAGACTTCAGACATTCAGATTTCGATTAATATATGTTCACCAAATCTTATTCTGTGGCCCATAAAATTACTAGATTTTATCATGGCTCCCATAAGGGTAAGACAAAACTTTTTTTTTTTTTTTTAATTTATTTTCTCTTGTGCCTCTAAAATATAATCTCAGGGACCAGCAGTTAGTGTATGTAATACTCCCATGTAGTCAACCGTGGTCCGTGTCCCGGACCCAGTGGCTTAAAACTCATGCCGGGCGCGTGTGTGTGCGTGCCCAAGATCCCGAGAGGAGAACGGAGAAGGGATTGTGGTGTGGCCATCCCCCCCGGGGGGTGATTTCTCACTTTCTGTCTCTCTGTCTGTCTCTGTTTGGCGAGTGCACCCGCCCTATAGCAAAAACTTTTCAAAAAATGTAATCTCAGTCATACCCCTTATCTTACAAGTGCAGGCCTGCATGTCATGTTCCCATTTCTAAAATGATAGCTTGCAATGAGTCATTGCTCAAGGTCCTTCTTCATGTCTCTGGTTTCAAAAGACTAGCTTCGTTTAGAATGGAGCAGTGATATAGAAAATGTTACTTTCAGCTGTCATTATCTTGAGCAGGTTGCAAGCACGTCTGGCTATACGCAGTTCTTTGTGCAAGCCAGCAGTGAGAGCTAATAACTGATTTATATTGACAGCAGTGAAAGATTTCTATTAAAAGCTTGACCAGAGTGACTGTATCTTGTGGGCCTATACCCTAACTATATATGTGTGTTTTTATCTCCTATATCACAAGAAAGGAATGGGAAGATTTATTTAAATCATTAAAAGAAAGCAAAATTTCAGGCTGAAAGCACCATTGGAGCCAGTTTGGTTTGTGAGCCCTGCTGAGAAGCCAACAGTCAGGCTGCAGTTATTACTGTGATGGCTCTTGGTTCCTGGCCCCTCAGTGGCATGGCATGTGGGGCCACACTGAAGAGGCCCATGGCATTTGAGGCAGTGCTACTGAGTCCTGGTTCCCTGAAGCGATGGCGCTGTCTCCTTCTGCCAGCCCCACTCCAGGCTTGCCTCTGCCACTGCTTCAGATACAGATCCCATCGCTGACTCTGCAGCAGCCCTCTCTGCCTGGCAGCAAGCAGTGCCTTCCAACTCTGGAGCAAATTTTTCAGAACATAAAACAAGAATATAGTCATTATCGGAGGTGGAGACATTTAGAAGTTGTTCTTAATCAGTGTCAAGTTTGTGCTTCGGGAAGTCAGCCTCACTCCTCAGTACCACAGCACCTAGTTCTCTAGTTTCCTCCTGGATGAAGAAGGACCAGCCCACCTTTATTCTCTGACAGGTGGAATAATATGTGTGTCCCTTAAAAGAGTATGAAGATAAAATTCAGGAGGAGTATGAGCAAATCCTCAATACCAAACTAGCAGAACATGAATCTTTTGTGAATTTCACATATGATCAGATAATGCAATGATATGGGACAAGGCCAACAAGTTATATGTCCTGAAGTTTTCTTGCATATATGGGTACCAGGTTTGACCTCAAGAGATGGCTGCTGTAACCTTCTTTGCAACTTGTTTGATATCACATTTCAGCTCCAATTTTGCATCCTGAGAACACTTAAATATTTCTGAGGGTCCATTTTATGCAAGTTGAAAGACCTTAAACCTTTCTGGTTGCCACAAGCATATCTTTCTTTTCTGCTCATCTGTTGAACAGCTGTGCCCTAACTGTGATAGATTTTCCAAATAAAAATACCTGGATCAGAAGTTAGCAAAATGTGCCTTCAGTGGCATGCAACAAATGGAGTTTCCCCAAGCACAGTTCTATAAGAAGTGTGTGTGAGAATATGTGTATATGTGTGTATGTGTATTTTAAGTTACTGTGTTGTGAAAGTTTTTTTGATCTTGGGGATTCTGGTTGTGAATGTGATGCATGACAATTTAAAACATTTGCTTGGTTTACAGAAGATCATTAATATTTGTGACCATATACGTTGTAATAGTGGGTTGTTTAATGTATAGGTATTATTGTTAAATACAAGGACTATTTCCAGGCACAGAATATGAATCAAAAGTTGGGAGGGACATTAGATGTAATTATGATGACATAACGAAGGTCTGTGGTCCTAGATCTACAAATGCATAGTGAGAAATTAGAACTGGAGATGGGCCATTGACACAAGGACTCTGCCTAGCCCTGTGAGAAAAACACTTTGAGCACTTCTATCTGCAAGCCCCTTCCCAGTCAGAAAAACTGAGGTGGGGGCATCCATTGGCCCCAGTTACAGCTCCAGCCCCCCAGCTCCCACCCTCAGAGACCTCCTTCCTACCTGCCAGTAAGGTAGGCTGTTTTTCCCCCTTCTTTTGCTAATTTTTTACTTCTCCTTACTCCACAGGGCAACTCTCAGCTCTCAAGAGCCCGCTTCCATCTGCACCCCCCCACCAACTTTTTCTTTTATTCCTTTTCATATTCTTTTTTGTACCCTCTTATACTGTCATCTTTTGCTTGTCCTCCACCCACCCAGAGTGACTAGACAGATCTAGAATAATAGGTTTTAAACATCCTAGTATTGTGAGGCTCTTGGGGATCCTTGTTCTATACTGGACTGTGAAGGTATGCAGCCTGACAGCTTGAAGCAGTTACCTGTGTGTCTAATTAATCATTCACTTAGATTGGATGACACATCCCTTAGATGCTAGAGGCTCTGTGGAAATACCAGCGGTGCTTGGAAAGCATCTTAACCCTAGCAAGGTCATGTGAGCCTTGTTCTATGTAATGTTTATGGTTTACACATTATTCTCTCTAATGTATACTAAGACAGCCCTCCTTGGAGTTGCAGAGGAACAGCACATTAACAGGTTAAGTAATCTGGCTTAATTTATGATGCATAACAGGATCACACATGATAGTAACAAGGTCAGAAAATGAATACACTAAAGTGCTTATCTCTAACTGTAGAACGTCAATCACATCCTTGAAAGCTTGCCAAACAGTTCACTGTGCCTGGCAAAATGTATAAATAAAGCTCAGCATGAATGAGCAGCACAGGTTGTCTGTGTTCACCTCATCTTTGCTTCTGCGTCTTTCTCTTTTCTCTAACTTTCTTCCTTATAAGACCAGGTCCGGGAGAGAGCCCCAACAGTATTACCATCCAGAGAGATGTTACTCTTAAGCCTGCCAGCAGACACTGACAGATTGGTGTCGAAACCTGGGATCGATTCCCAGAGTGCCCAGATCTTTTGACTCGTGGGCTCCCCATGACTCTGGTATGCTTGTTGTTTGCGTGAATGAATGAAAGTGTTTGTGGCTCCACGGCTTTGTTGCTACGGAATCTAATGGGTCCCAACCTGCGGTTTGTGGAGAGCTCATATGGCCATACAATAAAATCAGACGTTGGGGGCCCCATAGCCTTCTTGCACGTTTGATCCGGTGGTCGATTTATAGCCAATTACCAGAGCCAAGAGACTCCTTAAAGTTCCTCTGGGGATGCAGCCAGGCAGATGCCTGATAGCTTCTCTTCGGAGAGACTATCCTCTTTATCTTTGCCTAGTCCTTAACACCACAAGTTCTATCACCACTTCAAGCTTTAAGTAAGTATCTGGGCAGCCTCTCTGTTCCCAGTGGCTTGGCTCCAGATTCCTTCATACTATGGCTACTTTCACTTTCACTTCAGCTCAGCTCAAAATTCTCAAAAGAATTCTTAGGAGAAAGGAGAAATGCTCTCTTTGGTTGGAGCAACAAGGAGTGATTCAAGATTAGAATACTTTGCTCCACACAAGGCTGTAGAGGCTATCACCCACTCTTTATTACATGAACTCAATTTTACCTCCAGAAATATTTGCCTGTCAGGCCATTATTGAGATGCCTTTGCCACAGAGCTTGTAAGACTTCTCTTAATTACTCTGCATCAATCGCCCTTTAGCTGCCAGCTTTCTTCCATCTCACAACAACCCAATAGAGAGTTCCTCTTTTTTTTTTTTAAAGCTTTTTCTTTTAGAATTATGTTATTCAACTTTATTCATATCTTTTAATTTGACCAGAGAAAGAGAGAGAGAGAGAGAGTAAGAGAGCAAGCTGCCAGGTCGAGGACTTGAACCACAGTCAGCTATGTGGGAGTCCAGCATCCTTAACCACCGCACCACCTGCCAGCCCCCTGAGGGTTCCTCTTTTGCCCTTGCTTCATACCTGGGATAGAAGGCAGAGCTTGCTGGAGAGTTGTATGTAGGTTTCAACCTGTCACCACCCCTGGTATCAGGACACTATTTGAAATTACCTTAAGGCAGCTTTGCTGGCGTTTGATTCCAGAAATGAAGGATGAGATGGTTGATTTTCTGAACTGGTAAAGAAATAAGTGACTAGCATACAGAACACTGACATACTGAGACCCACACCAAAGGGTAGGGCTACAGACATGCAATACATGTCTATGGAGATCCAGGGATCTCAATATGGGGAATTGGCTTTCTCCTGAGTGACCAGCTCATAGGAATGAACTCCATTTTTTGCCAGCACAAGTAGAGCATTCTGTTCCCTCAAAAACCATCTCCCAAACATTATGAGAAATTGATCTATGCTGACCTTGGCATCCCAAAAAGGGCTCCCTTAAGGTTGAAGACTGGGACAAAATCAGCATCTGCCTACTTGGAGAGTCTCGTGATTCTATCGAGATCCTCCATGCCTGACATTTGTGCTGCAATACTATATATCTATTTGGAACTACCCCACACTAGTTTCAAAAAGAAAATTATCAAAAGAAAAGGAAGAATCAACTCCCAGTCCTTCCACTCCTCCTTGTCCTCCCACTCCTCCTCCTCTAACCACTCCTCTTACACCTCTTACCACCTCTTTTTTAGCACCTCCTCCTCCTCCTTCATTTAAGGCCATAGAGAACATTAGACCTATTTGATTTAAGCAGGATTGCATAGAGGATGCTCTACAAGATGGGTTCACCTCGAGATTGTCCATCTGCCAAGTAGTAAAACCCAAGAAGGGAAGAATAAGATACAAATCCCTACCATACTCCATTTACAAGGAACTAAAAAGAATGAATATGGAACCAGCAATCATTATATCACAGGGACGATAGACAGCATAGTGGCAAACTATGACCTAACACCCAATGACCAGAAATTATTGGTAAAAATGGTATCTACTCCTGCCCAATATAGTTTGGAAGCAAGATTTTAATGACAGGTGCCATTGGAAGGCTTTCAATAATTTACTAAGTATTCCAGAACTTACTGATGAAATGCTATTAGGACTGGTGATTATGCTACTAATAATCAACAGACTCACATGCCACCAGAATCCTTTGAGCAAATATCCAACATTGCCACTTATGCATAGAGGAAAATACCTGATCTCTCTGGAGGATGCCTTTCCTTCATTAAGGTGCATCAAGGGCCACAAGAAGGCTATGATGCATTTATAGATAGGTGGCAAAATCTTTGCAAAGGCAAGCAGAGAATGTGGAAGTGGCTGAAGCACTGTTGAAGCAAGATATTTTGGCTGTGGTCCTGTGGCCTCCAAAAAGAAAGAAGTGTTATAGATGTGAAAAAGAGAGACATATTTTCAAGGATTGTGGGGAAAAACAAAGGAAGCCTTCCTCCAAATGTAAACACTGTGATAAAGGCTTTCACTAGACTAACCAGTGCCGCTGCTCTTCCATTAATGTGTCAGGAAACTTGATACTGGGCACACCTCCAGCCCAAGAGCCAAGAGGTCTCACTCTCACCTCAACTCAACCCAGTAACAGATGAGAGCCCTAGCCAGACAACTGGCCTAGAAATTTATGACTCCATTCATGCTATAGCTAGGAGTGCTGGCATTGATTTGATTGTCCAAGAGGATGTTTCTTTAAGTTTGCTGGGAAGGATCTCCCTAGTAAATAGTCAGCTATCAGGACCTGTAAAAAAAAAATGGGCATGCTTAAAACTTAAAAACACACAAACAACCTGTGGAGACCTTGCAGCCCCATCCCCATCCCCATAGCAACTTATCAATTTTTACTAAGCTTGTAGCTCTGATAACAGCCTAACAACTCTGTTTACTGCTGACAGACACTGAGTTAATCCTTTCTCATCCCTAGGGTGCTTGGAGCTTTTTGTTCATGGTCAATTGCTTTGCTTGATGCCTTCTAAAAGATCTTTTCAAATAATTAAACTGCTATTAATAAAAAGTTAATTTTGCAATGGGTCAAAAATTCTGATAAATATGTAAAGTCCTACATATGAAGTTAGATTTCCCAGGCTAGGCAAAAGAATAGGAGATAGAGTTTGACAAGCCTAAAATAATCCTTAAAATGACAAACAAAATACACCCCTTATCTAATTAATCAGAGGTAACAACTATCTCCAAACACAAATTTATAAACAAAGAAACAAGGGAGAAAGGAAACCAGTAAGTAGGAAAGAGATGTGGAAAGAAAGATATAGGTATGAAGATGTATTTGTGGTGAAAAAAGGTTAAAAAGAAAGAGAACATTTCAATATTCAAGACCTAATTTACTAGTTTAGAGTTTGTTGATAAAACAAACCCTCTCCATAGTTTTAAAACAAAAAAGGGGGAATCTAGGTCCTCCTCTACCCAGGCTGCCAAATTGCTTTCTTAACCATATTTAAATTGAATGATCTAAATCTGCATTTTGATTCAAAATTACATCAGTGGAATACTACTTAACAACACAAAAACTTCCCCAAGCAAAAGTCTTTTTTAAGGTGCCACCAGATCCAACCTGGCAAGGTCTCACTCTTCTGATAACTTGGGGAAGAAGATGGTTTCTCTCTGTCCTTATTCCTACAGGTCCTATTTGGATCCCTTCTTGGTGCATACGACCTGCATATCATGAGCTGACATCAGACACTGCAAAGCTCGATGCCAAACTTCTAGCTGAAGATTCCGGAAAAGGGGAGAATCAAGAAAAGAACTCGGAAAGAACAGACCAGCCACAGCAAGTCCTAACACCTGGGGTGACTTCAAACTATTAGCCAATGATGTTCATGAAATGCTAAAAGAACAGAATAAAGAACCAACTCCTGAGAACTTGCTTATAGGTATGTGTGCCATATTGACTGCTAATCCAATGATAATGTATTATGCTTATCATTGTTAATTCAACACTCTTTAGCACCTGCTAATGACAAACCCATTACAAAGTGAATTACTATAGTGCACTGGATATAATATGTGGATAAAATTGGCTCAAGTGTTAAATTTGGCTACCTTTTGTTTACAACATAGTGAGCATGTTCAATATATACTAGGGTCCTATTTACAACCAATAATGTAAACCCCTTGAAGAGATTTAACAGTTGACTAATTTCCAAAATATAAACAAACACATTTCTTACAAAGATATGCATGATTGCGGACCTATGTCTCCCCAAAGTTCATATAATGTTATATACTCCAAAATTGTTAATATCTGAAAATGACACATATGTACAAGTTCAAAATTGTGTTTCTAATTGTCTTAAATTACCTGCTGGATCACATTCCTATAAAAATAAGGAACCAGTCAATTATGCTTACGGGTTTGTACATCTGTCTCTAGGATGGTTCTTTACATGTGAGACTTACATGTTTAATTATATCCCTGGTAACTTATCACATAACACTTTGTTTCCTTAGTCAAATAGCAACTAATGTTACTTAACTAAAATAATTATTCTTTGGAGCTATATTTTGGTTGATTTTTCTCTTAGCCACTTGTTGTATTCATGTGTTACCCTTATATATTTCATGGTATTGGCCCCTTCCTAAACTGGAGGGAGTCATGTTGCCTATTAAAATAAGAAAAGAGGATATGTGAGGGTATGCAGTCTGATAGCTTGAAGCAGTTATCTGTATGACTAAATAATCATTAACTTAGACTGGCTGACACATCCTTAGATACTAGGGGCTCTGTGGAAATATCTGCAGTACTGGGGAAACATTCTGACCCTAGCTGGGTCATGTGAGGTCTGTCCTATATAACATTTATGGCTTACACATTATCCTCTTTGATGTATATTCAGACAGCCATCCTCGGAACTGCAGAATAACAGGACGTTTACAGATAACTAATCTGGCTTAACCTATGATGCATAACAGAATCACACATGATAGTAACAAGGTTAGAAAACATATACACTAAAGCACTTATCAGTAACTGTAGAACTTCAACCACATCTTTGAAAGCTTGCAAAAGAGTTCACTGTGCCTGGTAAAAGGTATAAAGAAGCTCAGCATGACTAAGCTTGTCTGTGTTCACCTCATATTTGCTTCTACATCTCCCTTTCCTCTAACTTTCCTTCCTACAGCACCAAGTCCTGGAGAGGATGACGACAGTATTACCATCCAGAGAGATGTTACTTGTAAGCTTGCTGGCAGACGCTGACACTGAACCACCTGCAAAAAAGGAGAAACTGCCCTTTAGAAACCTGAGTAGAAAATTCCTCATGTGGGGATCACGCTGCTAAACGCAGAAGAGAGATTTCGGCATACAAGTAATCCACAGCAAAAGGGAAGCAAATTCGTTCCCAGTGGCAGAAATATTCTCCAAAAAGGTATCCAAAAGTGATAGAAGTCACAGAAGAGCCTCAAGTTGAAAAAACAAAACAAAACAAAAAACAAAAAACAAACAAACACACAAACAGAAAAAGTTACCGAATGTTGGAGAAAGAATTCAAAACATTCATAGTAACAAAGCTCTATGAGTTGGAAAAGAAAAGAGACAACGAACTCCAGGAGATGAGGAAGTCCTTCCACAATCTGAAAAAAGAAATGGACACTATAAGAAAGAATCGGATGGAAACTATTAGAGATAAAGACTGCAATACAGGAAATCAAAAACTCTCTTGAAAGCATTAAATGCTGATTAGATCATGCTGAAGATCAAATCTTGGATGTAGAAGACAAAACCTGTGACCCAGAAAAAAAAAACAATACAAAAAGATATGGGGACCAGCAGTTAGTGTAACGGCTATGTCGCTGGACTCCCATGTAGTCGACCGTGGTTTGCGTCCCGGACCCGGTGGCTTAAAACTCATGCTGGGCGCATGTGCATGCGTGCTCAAGATCCCAAGAGGAGAATGGAAGAGAAGGGATTGCGGCATGGCCATCCCCCCGGGGGGTGATTTCTTGCTTTCTGTCTCTCTGTCTTTCTCTGTCTGTTTGGTGAGCGCACGTGCCCTATAGCGAAAACCTCTCAAAAAAAAAAAGAAAAAATAACAAAAGAAATACTGGATTCCATTAAACGTCCAAACATGCAACTAATTGGTAGCCCAGAAGTGAAGAAACTGAGATTGGAAAATCTATTCTTTGAAACCATGGAAGAAATTTTCCAAGTCTAGAGAAGCACTCAAACATTCGGATTCAAGAAATACCTAGGACCTAAAAGAGAATCAACCCACGAAGATCCTCTCCCTAGCCCATCTCAGTCAGACTGGCCAAAACTACAAAGACAAGATACTAAAACTGGCAAGAGAGAAAGGTCAAGTGACTTACATATGTCATCCCATCAGGTTAACACTGGGCCTTTCAACGGAAACAATGCAAGCAAGGAAAGAATGGGAAGACATATTGAAAGTGTTAAGAGAGAAACAATTTTAACCTAGATTACTATATCCAGCAAGATAATCTTTCGTATGGGAAAAAATTAAAATTTCAAAGAAAACCTGAAACAATTTGCCAACACCACACCAGCCTCTCAAGGAACTCTGAAGAGAATTTATTCCAGGAAAACCAAAGAATGAACAGACAGAAATAAGAGAATAAAAGACAACCAAGACAATGACCAACTTAAAGGTAGGTACAAGTTCAGAAATAGCGATCACAATATTGAATGTTAATGGATTAAATTCTTCAGTCAAGAGATACAGACTGGATGAATGGATTAAAAAAAAAAAAAAAACACACAGAAATCCTCTATCTGTTTCCTACAAGAAATGCATCTCATGGATAAAGACATACATAGTCTAAAATTGAAGGGCTGGAAAAAGGTATTCCATGCAAATGGGAACCAAAAAAGAGCTGGAATCACAATACTAATTTATATTTCCACCAACAATGTACAGTAATCACCTTTTCTTTCCATCCTCTCTAACACTATTTCTATGTTCTGTTTTAGATAACAGCTATCCTAAGATCAGATGTAAGGTGATCATTATCGTTTTATCTTGAAATTTTCTAATGATTAGTGATGTTGAGTATTTATGCATGTATTTACTGGTTATTCATCTGCTTTACCCAGAAAACTGTCTATTCAAGTACTTTGCACATTTTAATATTTGAATTACTTGTCTTCTAATATTGATTTTTGAGTTCTTTATTCATTCTAAATATTAACTGTTTATGAAATGCAATACACACACACCATTCTGCATGGTTGTCTCTTAATTTTTTGTTTATTTTGCTGTGAAGAATTATTTTAGTTTCACATATAATTTGTCTATTTTTGTTTTAGTTCATTTTAATTTGGGAGTCATATCAAAAAAGTCATTGTTATCCGATGGAGGAGCTGAGCTGCATTGTGAAAATAATCATTTCTTTGGGTCTAGATCTGTAAGATTAGAGACTCACCCTAAGACACCAAATGAGATATTGGAAAGGCGCCTTCCACTGCCTCTGCTTCCACTCCACTTAGACGTTCGGGTTGTGTCCCAAGCCAAGGCTGTAAGCAGAAAGTGCCCCTCTCACACCCCACCAACTGCCAGGCCAGTCCACTTCGGGGCCACCTTCTCCCCATGACTACTTCCGGCTCTGCAGCAGACGGACGTCGCCCCAGCGCCGGGGTTTAACATGGAAGCCCAGGTCGGGGGCCGCAGGGGAAGGAGGAGGGAGACCCGGTTGGTCCTGCGTCCGTGCCTGGCCTGGGGCCTGGCACCGCGTCTCGGCTGGAGCCATGACCTCGCTGACCCAGCGCAGCTCCGGCCAGTGCAGTGGCGCACTGAAGCCTCCAGCAACGCCGTCGACAGGAGCCGCTGCGAGCAGTGGCTGCAGCAGTGGCAAGGATGACACACAGAGCCACCGCAACGAGCAGGACGACGACAACGGCGACAAGGGCGACTCCAAAGAAACGTGGCTGACCCTGATGGAGGAGGTGCTCCTGCTGGGTCTCAAGGACTGAGAGGGTTACACATCATTTTGGAATGACTGTGCATCATCTTGATTACATGACTGTAGGATCATTGAACTAGCGTTGACAGGAAGGTTACAACTAGAGGCTTGTGGAATGAGATGGGAAAGTGTTAATGAGAAAGGTGATCTGTAAGTTGGATGTTCCAACAGGGGATGTTCTTCTTGATGAAGCACTAAAGCATGTTAAAGAAACTCAGCCTCCAGAAACAGTCCAGAACTGGATTAAATTGCTTAGTGGTGAGACATGGAATCCACTGAAATGGCATTATCAGTTAAGAAATGTGCAAGAATGATTAGCTAGAAACCTGGTAGAAAAGGGTGGATTGACAATAGAGAAAGAGAACTTTCTACTTTTTGACATGATGACACATCTGTTCACCATCACCATTAAGGAGCGTGTCATCAAGAAAGTCCAAGAAGCCATTCTTGACAAATGGGTGAATGACCCTCACTGCATGGACAAGTGCCTGCTGGCCCTCATTTACCTAGCCCATGCTTCGGATGTCCTGGAGAACACTTTTGCTCCTCTTCTGGACAAGCAGTATGATTTAGCCACGAAGAAAGTGGGACAACTGCTCACCTTGACCCACCAAGTAACTGCTCAAAACAAGTTTGCTTTCTCTCATGTAAACCAGTAGTTTTGCTTCTACTGACTTCTGGTTTTCTTGCTGTTCATACTTTCCCACACTGTAGTTAGTTGGCTTTTGTTTTACGAAATGGTGGGTGGTTTTTTCTGTATTAGTACACATGTAGGATTTTGGTATGAGGGTCCTTACTCTTTTCTCTGTTTCTAAAAAGTTTTACTGCCATATTGACATTTCAGTTCCTGTTGCCATCCTCATTGTTACCTGGTTTGGGTTTCTGGTAGACTTTCAAAGTCCCTCCAGTGTCCTCACATCCACAGCTTGAGTTTTCCCACATGTGTGTACATCTAGCATTCTGCCTGCAATTCAGATAGAAGTCACAAAAAGATGCAAAGACTCACCGAAGGTAAATATTTGTATCTATTAGGACACTTAATACATAGACCTCAGTTGAGATGTATACTTAGCAAAATTATTTTTAAATTGAAGTGGAACAGTAAATACTTAATATAAAATGACCCTGGGGCTTTGCTTCCCATGTAAATCCCTTATATTATTACACTTATTTTAATTTTTTTTTTAAAGAGGTTTTCGCTACAGGGTGTGTGCGCTTGCCAGAAAGAGAGAAACAGAGAGACAGAAAGCAAGAAATCACAACCCCTTGGGGGAAGTGGGGGACGGCCACGCCGCAATCCCTTCTCCTCCATTCTCCTCTCGGGATCTTGGGAACGCATACACACATGCCCGGTGTAAATTTAAGCTCCCGGGTCCAGGACTCGAACCGCGGTAGACTACATGGGAGTTCAGCGACATGGCCATTACGCTCACTCCTGGTCCCATGTTTATTATAATTTTAACTATTAAATCATAAAGGTCCAGTTGTTTCATCAAGTCAGTTTGGGATGGGCTGCATTCCAGTTATGCTGTATATAGTTAGAATTATATATAAATTGCCTCTTCTTCTGGCCACCCCTGCCCCATCTTAGTATTTTGCAAGATTTAATTAGTTGTACACCTGGTGCCCCTAACTTGCTTTGTTGTTATGTGATGGCAGAATAGACCTCTCATCATTGAAGGAGAGAGATGTGTGTCTGATTGATCCTGGCATACTTTTGAGCTGTGCAATTCATGGTACTCTGCCTATGCATTCTCCTTTTTGTTTTCAAGTCTTAACTATTTTTACAATTTCTATAGGGAAGAGGCTTGTGACTAGTACTAATCTTGAGTACAGTTTATCTTTTTCTGTCCACAAATCAATTAATGTCTGCTTTGAAATATCATTTATCTACTCATGCTTTCTTGTGTTAAAAAACAATGTCAGTCCTAGAAGATGTTGCATGTAAATTGATAGCAAGTAATGACTACAACTGAAGATGATTAAGAGAATTTTATAACAGAAAGCTCTGTTGTGTTTTAATCTTTCATATACAATATGATAATTAGCACATTGTAAAACTATGTAAGTCTTTGCTTTTTAAAGTTTATTTTTACTATTTCTTTATCACTGTTTAGCATACTGCTATTGGTTTCATAATGTAACTACTATACATGGAACAAATTAAATGTCAAATTTCTTTATTGCCATAGTTCATATTAATAGTGGGGCTTTTAGGTATTTAGAGATTTGTTTTGGTTAATCTTCAGTGCAAAACTACTAGATGGTGAATAACTCTAGAGTTGAATTTTAAGGGATTCCCTAATATAAATACTATCTTTTTATCTGAAGTAATACATAAACTTAATGATCTTGAAAGTGCCTGAATTAGAAATAAAAAAAAAACACCAAATGAAAAGTCATGAACATGAGTGAAGTAGGAAAAGAGAAGGCTTAATAGAAAAATAAAGATTTGTAATAGAAAAGAAATATAACTTCATTCCAGAGAGGCATGTGGGTGGGCATCTATAAGAAAAGGACAACTGTAATTAGTAATATGGTTAGGTATTACTTTCATCCTGGATTCTTGTTACAAATATTAGAAGGGAAGTCTGTTATTTTGGTTTACTGCTTTGTTTGGATTCAAGGCTTTGTTTCTGTGCTTATATACTTCTCCTTTAGGTAAGAAATCTGAGGAATTTGATTACCCAATTATGCATGCCCAGTGTGGGCTTTGACATTATGAACATCTACATAGGGATGATCTGCCAGATGAGTTTATTGCCACAGTGGAAATTGACCATGTTGTCCAAGTATCTTATTTGAGTATCTTCTGGAGAGGGTTGGAGAACAATACATAATTCCTCAAAGATCTACAAAGAGAACTACCATATAATCCAGCAATCCAATTCCTTGGTATCTACCCAAAGGACAGAAGAATGCTTGGTCAGAAAAATGCTTGCACATCTGTTTATTGCAGCATTATTCACAATTGCTAAGACATGGAACCAATCCAAATGTCCACAACAGAGGAATGGATTGAAAAAGTGTGGCACATATACTCTATGGAATACTACTGAGCCATAAGATAATAACAAGACCATGGCTTTTGACAAAAAAGTGGATGAATATGGAAGATTTACTGCTGAGTGAAGCAAGCCAGGCTATGAAGTAGAGCACACTATGTCTCCCCTTAATATATGCCGACTATCCATACTATATGGCTGGAACTGAATGAATAGTGACTACAGAAACATAAAAAATGGCTATAGATACCAGATGCAGTGTGGGAAGAGGGTGGGAGGAGGAGGAGAGTCTGAGGAAAGACATTAAGGTGAAAAATAGAGACAAGACATTTAAGGGACAAAAAAATGAGTTATTATCTGTTGATGATAATGTCGTATCCCCAACTAGACTAGTGAGAACTGTATTCATGTTGGAACATTCACTTTACAAGGTAAGTGACATATATGATTGAATGTATAAAAGAAATTAAAATTAAATTAAATTAAAAAATAATAAAAAAAATGGAAACTGCATGGCACATTTGCACGCTGCATCAAAGCACTAGTTCCAGCTCCAATAGAGTATTTGACTCTCCTAGATGAGAGGGTGGAAGGGTGGGAATAAGCAAAAGAAAGGAAGATCTGAAAATCAAGAAAATACTTTACCTTTCGATTTTTTTTTAAAAATTAAAAAAAAAAAAAATTCCCAAACATACAGTCAACTGATTTTTGACAAGGAATACCAGTCAATCCAGTGGGAAAAGGAAAACCTCTTCAGCAAATGGTACTGGAAAAACTGGATTTCCACCTGTAGAAAGATGAATCTGAACCCCTACCTCTCACCGTTGACAAAAATCAAGTCAAGGTGGATCAAGGATCTAAATCTAAGACCTCAAACGATAAAACTGATCCTGGAAAACAGTGGGGAAACTCTGGGAGACATTGGTGTAGGGA
>NW_006202134.1:383500-386022 GCF_000334495.1 Tupaia belangeri chinensis
ACTCTTTTACACTGCTGGTGGGAATGTAAATTGGTCCAGCCACTGTGGAGAATAATTTGGAGATTCCTCAAAAATCTACAAATAGAAATACCATATGACCCAGCAATCCCACTCCTTGGTATCTACCCAAAGGACAGAAGAATTCTTAATTGGAAAAGGGCTTGCACATCGATGTTTATTGCGGCACTATTCACGATTGCTAAGACATGGAACCAACCCAAATGCCCCCGAAACAGATGAATGGATTGAGAAACTGTGGCACATATACTCTATGGAATACTATTCAAACATAAAAAAAAAACAAAAAAAACAAAAACCCTGGCTTTTGACAAAAAGTGGAAGAATATGGAAGATTTACTGCTGAGTGAAGCAAGCCAGGTTATGAAGGAGAGACACTGTATGTCCCCACTTAATAGATACCAAGTGTCTGCACTCTACAACTGAAACTGATTGACCTAAGGTTGTACAAACACGAGAGATGGGGGTTAGTGCCAGAAGTGGGGTGTGTGGGGAAGAGGGACCTTAGGAAGAACATTTGGAGGAGGGATACGGAGACAGAGCATTGATGGGATGGGGAGGTGTGGTGTTATTGGTGGAAGATATTCTGATCAACTGGACTGGGGAGAAATTTCACATATTAAAATGTTCATGTTGTAAGCTAAATAATGAGATTGAATGTATATAAAAAATTAAAATAAAAAAAAGTGAGAAAAAAGAAAAAAAATAATTACTTAAGTTACAGAAAAATAAAATCATTTCCTTTCCCAGCCACTCTTGCCTCTGCTATGAGGCACTAATACAGGGTTTAGGTCTTAGGGGAGTTCTTTCAGGTAGCATCCCTATCAGTATAGTGGCCTCTTTCTAACTTTGTAAAACTTATTTCATTCCAAAGAAAATGGTACCATTATTCAGTAGCCTAAACTCCCTAAGAGAAACCACTGTTCCTAGATTCTGAATTTGAACTTATATAAAATTCTTTTTTTCCCCTTAGGATTTTGTCATAGGGTGAATGTGCTCACTGAAGGGACACAGGTAGCAAGGGAGAGAGAGAGAAACAAAGTGTGAAATCACCCCCTCCCCCATGGGGGATGGCCATGCCAAAAATCCCTTCTCCTCCATTATCCTCCTGGGATTTGGGGCATGTATGAACCATTTGCAGCATGATTTTCAGGCCATGAGGTACAGGACTTGAACAGTGGAAGCCCAGATCATTAATCACCAAACCACCTGGTGGCCTATAAAATTCTTTAAATTCATCCAGGACTGGGCCAGTCAGTAGCATTGTGGTTAAGGTGGCTAATTCCCACATGGCAGATTTCATGGTTCGATTCCCAGATCCAGTGGCTTGGAAATTACAACTGGGAGCCCGTTTGTGTGTGTCCAAAATTCCAAAAGGGAAATGGAAGAAAAGGGACTATGGCACAGCCATTCCCCAGTGGGGTGATTTCTCCTTCCTCTCCCCAGCCCCACCCATTTCTGTCTCTTTCAAGAAAGCACTTGCTCTCCACAAAAATAATAATAATAATAATAAGAGAGAGAGAAGGAAAAAAATAACAAACGAAACACTTACCCAGGAGTGTTAAGCAGGCCACACAAATATAGGAGGGGACTAGAAGCTTCATTCACTTTAAGACACCAAGACAGCCCATAAACACAGCTGCCACAGGAGCACTCTGCAAAGAATCCACAGTTATTTCACTGGGAAACTGGGGCATGCCACTAGTACTGGAAATAGGCTTGTATTACAGATGGGTAAAGTTAATGAGATACAGAGTAACATCCGTAAAACAAGTGCTAGGTGTTCAGACCCAACACCTGGTCAGGTATTTGTCCAGTGCTCAAGATGTTCATGAAGAATTAGAAACAAGGACAAAGAGGGTAGAGGTATGAGAGTCCAAATGGGTTACCCCCAGGAGGTCAAAAGGCCCAGTTACATGGGCCCTTATAAGGAAAAAAACAATGCGAAAACTGATTTTGTCTAAGGAGATGGGGATGGGGGGGGGAAACATCTTATATAAAAAGAAGCCACCAGTGCAGGTGTTGTGTCAGCAGGGAGTCTTAAACTAACCACTGTCCTTGAGTTGGACAGTGTGCTCAGGACTACAGTCAGCAATGGTCATAAACTGTTTGAAAGATGAAAGAGTACATGGTTCAAGGTCCTTGCTCTGCTGCTCTCCAGACCAAGGGAGGCCACTCTCTTCATTCGGAATGTAGCAATGACATGAACAATGCTACTTTTAGTCATTATCTCAAGCAGGCTGCGAGCAGCTTTGTGTACAAGTACCAAGAGCTGATACGTGATTTCTGATGAGAGCAGTGAATGATTTTTACGAAAGGCCTGACTATCCTGACTCCATCTGTCTCCTCCCCTCCATTCCGTGGACTCCTCGCCCTATCTACCTAACCAGAGAGCTTACTCCTCTCTCAGGATCCTGTAGCAGAGCTGGAAGCTGAACTCGTCGTGGTCGGACCCGCGGCTCCTCACCAGACCCCGCGCCCAGCTTGGACTGGGTCACCCCCTT
>NW_006202134.1:386328-393336 GCF_000334495.1 Tupaia belangeri chinensis
CGCCGTCATGGACACCGAGTCCGGCAGAGCACGGTCAGCACAGCGGCAGGTTCTCCCCAGCGACCACGCGGAGGGAACGCAGCGCCACAGGGGAGAGGGAATCTGAAAATGCCGCCCTCCTCGCCCGTGCTGATGACGTCATGGAGCAGGGACTACATTTCCCACAAGGCGCAGCGAGAGTCCCTTAGGCACCACAGATGATTGGCTTGTTTCCGCAGCGGAGCGTCCTGTTACCAGGAGACAGACCCTGACCAGAGAGGGACGCTCTCTATCCACGTGAGTGAGAGACAGGATCCTGGCTCTTTATTAAACCCTGGTTTGACATTTCAGGGATAATGGGGAAAGTCACATGTGGGTCACTTCGTCAATGACATTAATAAGTAATTTTTGTTGCTCTGGTGTAGTTATTGGTGGTGTAGAACCAGCGACTCTTTGTAATGCAATCTAAATGGCGAAAAATAATGTGCTTGCTTTAAATTTATCAAAAAAAAAAAAAGGCCAATATAGCAATTCTCTTGCAAACTTAAAATATGTTTACCCTCACCCACTAAGCTAACTTTCTACTGTTCATGGGTGTTACGCAGTTGGAAAACTATTCTAGTGTATATATGAAATAAGATAGGGTCATAGGGTAGGTGTACTTCATATTCCGAGTCTATTTACACTTCAAGTGTGTGACAGTTATTTTCTCCAAAGCTCCCGTGCCTTATCTAACAAATCTTTAATTATTTGGGTTGTGTCTGTGTGTGTGAGATATACCTGACTCACCTACTTTTCCTTTACTTCATCCACGAACCAGGCAAGGAGGGATTTCACAGACCTTTCGCCATCATTGAGTTCCTTTTCAAATAGAGAAATGCCCATCTTGATTGAGCACATTCTCCTGATTACTCTTTATCCTTCGGTTTGTGTTGATGTCTGTACACTGGAAAAGTTGGTGTACACTCTGGCCTGATCTCAGACCGCAGAGACACTCCCATGCTAGGAAAATGTAAGTGAGAGACCCATGCCCAGTGGCCCCATTGCCTCCACAGACCACGCCCTAGCTGTAGGAAAGCATTGCAGTTCCCCTTATCTCAGTGTAGGATAGTTATGAGGTCTACAAAGCACACTACTTTCTCTCCAAGGAAAGAACATGCATTGGGTCACCCCACCTTCTGGGTCCCAGTTAGCTACAGCACAGAGCCACTTTGAAAGGAGACCTACTGCCAAATAGACCTTACCCTGAGGGCCGACAGTGCCTGTATCTGTGCCCCGTGGGTAGCCAAGCACACAGACACAGCAGCTGAAGCACATACACCTAGTTAGACTAAGTGGTATGGTTGGGACACATGTGCACACATTAGAGCATGTTGGGAAGTTCCTATGGTCCCTGTCACCACAGAAAGGAATAACATTGTTAACCAATGGACAAATAAAGTGGTACTGACACTGAAGATAACATGTGGGATGTCTGACAGAATTCACAGTAATTATTTTGTTCTTTGTTTAGAGTTTTTTTGTTTGTTTGTTTGTTTGTTTTTGTTATAGAGTGTGTGTGCTCACTAGAGAGACAGAGAGACAGAAAGTGAGAAATCTCCACCCAGGAGGACGGCTGTGCTGCAATCTCTTCTCCTCCATTCTCCTCTTGGGATTTTGAGCACACATGCAACATGTGCACAGCATGATTTTCAATCACTGGGTCTGGGATTTGAACTGTGGCTGACCAGTGGGAGTCCAGCCCCTTAACCACTATGCCATCTGCTATCCCCCACAGTAATGATTTTAAGCAAGCCCACACACTTAAAGAAAATACACAGAAACATTTCAGCACACTTTTTTTTAAAGCATTATTTTATTTAACTATATTTATTCATTCATTTATTTCATTTTTTTAATTTGACCAGAGAGGGACAGAGAGAGAGAGAGAGAGAGGGAAAGTGAGAGAGCAAGCCTCCAGGTCCAGGCCTTGAATCGTGGTCGGCCATGTGGGAGTCCAGCATCCTTAACTACCACGTCACCTGTCAGCACACTTTTGATGAGCATGTGGCAAGTTGTTAGAAGAATTTTTCAGATGGTAAATATTATTGTAAATATCTTTGGATTATACAGCCTAGCAAGGTGGCTATTTTGTTTCTCATTAGAGTTTTATTTGCAGTCATGTAATCACTTACTCATTTGTTAAACAAGTTGTTTGTTCAGCAATTCACTGCCTCAGGCATAGTTTAGTACCTGAGTACATATGAATATGGTCATTTTTTTTAGAAAATTTGCTACAGGGCACATATTCTTGCCAATAGAAAGAGTGAGAGAGAAAAAGAGAGACACAGAGAAGAGAGAGTAAGAACCTTCTCACAGATTGGCCAAATCACAGTCCATTCTCTCCAGTTCTGCATTCAGGATTTTGGACAAACACACACACACACACACACACACACACACACACACTCACACACTCCCAGCTTATTTCCCAAGCCACTGAGTCCAAAACTTGAACTATGTGGTTGGTTGGCTAGGTGGGATCCAGCCACCTTTAACAACCATGCTATCAGATGGCAGGGTAAATACAATAATTTAGACATTGTTGCAATCCAATAAAGGGGAGACAGTAATTATAACCATACAAGTATACATATAGGCTATAGGCTATAACTAGGATAAAGCCTATAAAGAACACTTTCTATAAAAGACAGTAACAGTTGATTACACTAACCACAGTCTTGGGACTCTGGAGAATTTACCTGGAAAAGAAAGAATAATAATTTGTTATCCAAGTTATGAGGGAGGAAGTATTTGAGGGTGATACAAAACTTTATGCAAAAACCCTGGTGGGAAAGATTTTGGTGAAGATATAAAAGGGAAATAAAATCGATTTGCCTGAAGTGTAGCAGAGAAGAGGGAAGGGAATGTAAGACAAGATTGAAAAGATAGGAAGGATCTTATTTGCTATCTTAGGTTTATCTCAAGAGAAGTTGGAGGGCTTGAAATGCTGTTAGATATATGATCTAATTCACTTTTCACAAAGACTAGTGTAACTGCTGCGTGGACAGTGAATGGGGAGGGGGGAGGGGAAAAAGTGGAATTAGGGAAAGCATAATGGAGGCTGTTGGAGATGTTCAGGGAAGAGAAGGTGACTTGAACTATGGAGAGAGGTGAATTTATGGTGAAGTCATAATGGATTGGATGTGGGGCTGAGACTCTGAATGAGCCATTCAGAGATGACTCAAGTGTAATTCTACAAGTCTCAGATTGAGCACCAGAGGGTGGTAATGACATGGGGTACACACGATGCCAAAAATTTACTAACTTTGGTTTGAAGGGTCTTTAATGCTGTCCTAAGATAGGAGGGAACTTCTTCTGAAGTCAGCAGGGATCTGACTAATGGCTTGCAAGTGTACTAAGAGGGAGAGGTCTGAAGGAAACAGGAGATGGTGGCCAGAGAAACGGAGGCCTGGAGCCAGGAAAGAAATTTTGTCTGCAATCTTGGAGCGATTTTAAAGTCACGAGTTCCCTAGACGACCAAATTTTTGAGAATTTACTAGAGAGCATGTATGCTCAATTGAGAGAGAAAAAGACAGAAAGAGAGAAAGCAACCCCCAGGGAGGATGACCACAACGCAATCCCTTCTCCTCTATTCTAATCTTGGGATTTTGGCACTCATACATGTGCCTGGAGTTCTTTTTCAAATTGATGGGTCTGGGAGTCAAATCACAAAATTGGTCATGTGGGGTCCAGCTGCTTTTACCACCTCATCACTGCTGCCCCATGAACAGAATCAGGTGTTTAGGGGAAGTTGTGGGCAGGGCACTGCCAAGAACAAGAGAAGAGAATAGTAGAATTAAGTAACATAAAAATGTTAAGTGTGATCACTCCCTAAACTCACTTTAGGGCGGTCAAGGGAAGGGGACAGAATGAATGTGAGACTAGTAACAGCAGGTCCATGTACATTCTGGCTTTCAGACAAGATGTCTGTCATCTGCTACAGTTCATTGGTAATCAGATGCTTCTGGAAGCTTCCTAAACTCTGAATCCAATGCCAACTTTATTTTTCTTTATTATTTTTTTTTGTAGGAAATCTGCTTTATCTCTGTGGTTCCTGTGAGAAAATAGTATCTTCCATAGTCTGCATACTGACTACAGTACAACTAAGAATAGATTGATTCTTATTTACTCTATTTAGTACTCATTGACAATTTTAAAACTGAAAACAAAACAAACACCCAGCTCTAGTTTAGGAATGAATTCCTTGCTACTTTTCGATATTTGGAGTTTCTTTCATTTACTCTGTTTTTTTTTCCTTTTGGAACTTTTATGGTTGCAACCACTCAAGATAATTTCCATATTCTTTAGTTACTTTTGTGTTTTTCCTCTTTCACCTCTGTTCTATTTTCTTAGTAATTTTGTTGGTACTACTTTTCAGTTTGTCTGTTCTTCGATTACTTTGTTTAGACCTAATTCTCGTATTTTTTAAAATGCATTTAATGTAAAAACTTTATTTCACTTGTTTGCCTTTTGTTTTCATGAATTCTAATTTGTTTGTATCATATCTGAATACACAAGTCTTGATTTACATAGGCTTTTAAAAAATTCTTCACATTACGTTCTCCTTAGATATAGTCATTTTCCCTTTATTTTTTTGAGGAACTTAAATATGCTTAATGTAAAGTAATACTGAGATTGCCCTCCTAGCTCTATTTTTCCCTAACTGAATATATCAACCATTACTGAGCTTTCTTTTGTTATTTTCAATTTTCCTCATGAAATTTTAATTTGCTCAATGCAATCTAAGCATTTTTCACACTCTGTAGTTTTCTGTCTCCCTTTTACCAGCCTCCAGGAAATTCCATCCCAAGACTCACTATAGTTTTCAAAATTATAAATCACATCTAAGCTAACTCAAGATCTGGATCCTCGGTTTCAAGTTCCAGGGCCTTTTATTTTTTAAACCAGATATATTGTGGCATTGACACTTTCTCCATAGCCCTCTTCAATGTCAGGAACCCTGACTCCTCATCCACACTTATCTATATATTCTTACATTAGTCTACATTTTCTAGAACCCAACATTTATTGGGAAACTAGGACAAGCAAAGTTTTTAGGAGAGAAAAAGGCAGTAACACAGAAAGATTTCTTGGGTTTATTGTGAACTCTATAAGTCCTTATTTTTCATTCTTTTTTTTTTCAATTAATTTATTTTTATTATTAAACTTGTTTTAGGGCACTGTGCTCACCAAAGAGGGAGAGAGACAAAGTGAGAGAGCAAACGACCAGGTCTGGGACCCAAACCATGATTAGCCATGTGGGAATCCAGCACCCTAACCACCACACCACCAGCTGGCCTTACCCCTGTTTTTATTAAAAAACAGTGTAGGAGCCCTGCATTTTTTTGTAATTTTCATTGTTTTATTTAAACTAATAGATCCAATGTATGATCATCACAATATGTATTCTGTATAAAAATTATAAGCCACCTATACATTCATTGGTTTTCATACAAAATCTTTGAAACCTATTGTGTATTTTATACTTACAGCACATCTCTATTGGATTTAATTATGTCTTAGATGATCGATAGTTGGGAAATGTGTTTCTCTTAAAATTGATGGGCTCTATTTTTTAGAGCCGTTTTCAGTTGATAGAAAAATTAGCAGTAGCCTGTTTATCTCTTCCTCTACCCTGCACCTAGACCTCTGTCAGCCCCGTAGGGCCCCCTCACAACCCCGGGAGGCAATGTCAGTGGTGTTCTTAGGCACAAGCACCCCTCCTGTGGGCGACATGGCAAGGATGGTGGTACCCAATCAGAAGGCTGGCCCATGGATTGTCTGGAGGACGATGAGTTGAGTACCCGATGGGGGATCAACAGGGATAACTCTTCTATTTTTTTTTTGGGGGGGGGAGGGGATAACTCTTCTATTTTTTTTTCTGGGGGGGGAGATTTTCACTGTAGGGTGCGTGCGCTCGCCAGACAGACAGAGAGAGACAGAGAGACAGAAAGCGAGATATCACCCCCCAGGGGGGATGGTCATGCCGCAATCCCTTCTCCTCCATTCTCCTCTCAGGATCTTGGGCACGCACACACACGCGCCCGGCGTGAGTTTTAAGCCACCGGGTCCGGGACCCGAACCATGGTCGACTACATGGGAGTCCAGTGACATAACCATTACGCTAACTGCTGGTTCCCAACGGGGATGACTCTTGACAGAGCTCATGGATGTGGGTTTGGGCCATTTGGGCATCACCTCCTGTGCCACCTTGAGCTCTTTGGCCTTGTTGAAAGAAAAAGAAATTGGCCAATTTAATAGAGTAGAGTTTCAATTGAGCAAATTTTAATACTGTTTGAATCAGGAGATTGCAGATCAATTTCCAAGCAACTCCAGCTAGCCTTGTGGCTGCACAGTATTTATTTTCCAGAAAAGAAAGTGCAAGGTATTTATGTTCCAGAAAGGCAAATGATATGGATGTACAGGAATGGGAACATGAGGTATGAAAATGAAAGTGAAGGAATGAGGTAGGGAAACAATTTGGGTTGGTTACATTTCAAGTTTGTCCTCATTAACAAAGTTAAAAGGCAGAATGCTTGTGATTAACTGGAGCCTGGCTGCTCAGACGGGTTGTAATCTAGCAATTAGCTCAGGAAAACAGGCAAACATGTATAATTTCATAGCTTATTCATAGAAATCCAAGTGTGAGAGTGGCTGTTTTAGTCCAAAATAGTTGAACTACTTCCTCCCTTTTGGTCAGCCTCTCAAAGGTTTGAGAGATTGACTAAAACTTAAGATATTCGTGCTATTCTCTGTCACTATTATAAATGACTAAAAAATGAGCGCAACAATATAAATTTTCATTTTTTTCCGATCTCTGGCATGTAATTCACAAGTCACAATACTATACAGGTTGAACATGATGGCATACAGATCAAATAGTTCTTTCTTTGCGCCTTTACTGATTTGGCTGAAACTGAAACATGATCATTCAGCATTTGATGGATGGCTACATACAAAGTTTTTTTTTTTTTTTGGAGAGATTTT
>NW_006202134.1:393415-395792 GCF_000334495.1 Tupaia belangeri chinensis
CGCCGCAATCCCTTCTCCTCCATTCTCCTCTCGGGATCTTGGGCACGCACGCACACACGCCCGGCGTGAGTTTTAAGCCACCGGGTCCGGGACACGAACCGCGGTCGACTACGTGGGAGTCCAGCGACATAGCCATTATGCTAACTGCTGGTTCCCAAGTTTTTAAGACTTGAGAGGATAGAGCACACCAATAGGACTAAGGCATACTCTTTAACAGAAGTTTTTATGAAATAAGATAAACTAAATTCAAATATGTTAAGGTTTAGGCAACATAGGAAATTGAACAGTGTTTTAGTCTAATTGTTTATTATTGTCTGGAGTGTGATAATGATAGAAGACAATAGTTCTTTGTAAACTGGCATAATTTTAAAAGGTATTTACTTTTGTCATTAGTCTACTAACACACATCATGACCTGGAGACCTCCTAGGAGAAATATAAAGATTTAAAAACTGTGAAAAACCCAAGCCTTTTATATTCACTATTTAGGATTACTATAAATGCAATGTTAGTTATTTTATAAATACATTATTTGTTCTTTTAATTTGATTGAGATAGGTATTAAATATAAGCCTTTAGGGACAAACAGATGGCATAATGGCTACATTGCTGGACTCCCATGTAGTCGACCATGGTTCGAGTCCTGGACCCAGTAGTTTAAATTCACACAGGGCATGTGTGCGTGCGTGCACAAGACCCTGAGAGGAGAATGGAGGAGAAGGGATTTTGGCGTGGCCATTCCCCATGGGGGGTGATTTCTTGTATAGGGCATGTGCACTTGCCAGAAAGACAGAGAGAGACAGTATACCAAACACCCCCCCAAGAAAATTGTATATGTATACATATATGTATATATGTATATGCCTTTAACTTTAATAAAAAGGAGATTTTAAGCTGGATGATATTTCATTCAACTTTTTTGTTGTTAAATTTGTGTGTTAATTATTAACCTTTTGGAGGATGGCTTTTATCTACTTGAAACCCTAGAAGGTCTTATTGACTATAAATTTTGAAAATTTTCCTTAGTTTATGGATAAGTTTTAAATACAACCAGTATTCCATTACTGCTAAAAGTGAATCTCTAGGAGCCTTACTGAAATTTTTTCTGCATTAGTTCATAAACCTAATAATTGTCCTGGTATTTGTGCTAGGACATAAATTTAAATTAAGCTCAATTATTAATTATGGTCTCATTGATTTTCCTGAAAGAATTAAGACAATAGGAATTGGGAAAAAATAGTTTTATGATGGCAGAGAAGTCTTGATTTGTGATATCAGACAAAGTTTTCCATGTCCAAGATGCCTATTTTGAAGAAATTGTCCTTAAATTCACTAACAGGTGTACAGTTTTAAACATTTGAAGTAGCCCTTCTGAGTTGGGAACTCAAAGTTTAAGTTCTTGAAGGTTTACTAGAGTGTGAGTGGTGAGAAGAATCTGGTATGAGGTCTTCCAGCAGGGCTCACAGGTAGTCTTTTTCTGGTGTCATTTTCAGAAGACCCCCATTCTGGACTATGAAGGGCTTGCTTTTTGTTAGTGAGTTACAAACAGTATTTTTTTTTAACCTAGTGAAAATGCACTTTGGCATAATGCATTTAAGTCTGGCAAAGTTTAGTCACTCTACATTTCTCTAGAAATGTCTCAGGACAGAAAATATATTTTTGGGATGCCGGCAGGTGGCATGGTGGTTGAGGCATTGGATTCCCACATGGCTGACTACCGTTCAAGTCCTGGACCTGGCGGCTTGCTTTCTCACTTTCTGTGTGTGTGTGTGTGTGTGTGTGTGCCTGATTAAAACTAAAAAATAATGATAAATAAATAAAATTAAATGAAATAATTATTTTGAAAAAGAAAATACATTTTGGGAACCAGCAGTTAGCATAATGGCTATGTCACTGGATTCGCACATAGTCGACTGCGGTTTGCGTCCTGGACCCAGTGGCTTAAAACCCATGCCAGGCGCGTGTGCGTGCATACGCAAGATCCCGAGAGGAGAATGGAGGAGAAGGGATTGCGGCGGTGGCCATCCCCTCTGGGGGGTGATTTCTCGCTTTCTGTTTCTCTGTCTCTCTCTCTGCCTGTCTGGCGAGCGCACGCGCGCTATAGTGAAAAACCTCTCAAAAAAAAAAAAGAAAGAAAATACATTTAAAAATAACCTTTGACTACTGTCATAGCATTACTTTCATTTATGGGAAAGTTCTCACACAACTAAAAATATGCAATGAAAATGGCAATGAATGAAGTTACTTTATAATATTTAAATGGCAGATTAGATAGTAGAACTGTACCTGCAATTTTTATTGTCTTTTTTTTTTTCTTTTTTTTGGAGAGATTTTTGCTATAGGGCGCATGTGCCCACCAGAAAGACAGGGGGAGACAG
>NW_006202134.1:395803-402210 GCF_000334495.1 Tupaia belangeri chinensis
GAAAGTGAGAAATCACCCCCCAGGGGGGATGGCCACGCCACAATCCCTCCTCCTCCATTCTCTTCTTAGGATCTTGGGCACGCAGGCACATGCGCCCAGTATGAGTTTAAGCCACCAGGTCTGGGACTCGAATGGTGGTTGACTACATGGAAGTCCAGTGACATAGGCTTTATGCTAACTGCTCGTCCCATTATTGTCTTTTAAATATTAAGTTTACAGACTAAATATTGGCTATAAGACATTTTAGTAATTTTAGAGCAGTCAGTCATTATACTAATACTATTTTTTAAATCTGGATCATTTTATTTATTTTTATGAGTCATGGAGTGTAAAGGTTTAAATAATGAACTATCTGTATGGAGGACTCAAGAGGAACTAGGCAGTCATTCATAGGCTTTTTATGAGTCCATGTTAAACATTGGACTTACAACTTTTTATACTAATTTTACCTTTTTAATTTAGATGTATAACATTGCTTACTAAATAGGTTGTCAAAGGTAATTTGACTTAGATTAATTTTATGGAATTCATTTAAATTACAGAACTTAATAGTTTACATTTAATTTTAAACACTGGACCAGGATGTAATACATACCTTTACAATTTTTGTATTGGCTGAATTAGCATATAATCCTGTCAAAACATTTTTTGCTTTTGGTTAATTCTGGTTTTGCTTAATGGTTGACTTAGTGGTTTAGAAAACCAATTTGTTTCTCTATAGAAGATGGGATTTTTTTAACCTAGTATAATGATTAGATTATTAGAAATATAAACATACAAGAGTATATCTTTTTTTATCCCTTTTTATGAATTTCCTTGATGATATAATACTTTAAGAATATAGTCATTTAAAAAAAGCTACTAGGAAAGCATTAGATAAAGCAACTAATTATGGATAATAATACATGAACAAATTAAAGATTTGAAAAGAATTTACTACTGACAGAAATTTGGCTATATTTGTGACATATATTAATTTAATATAATAACCAACAACATGACTGATAAATATTTCACTATAGATTTCTGGGTATCTCTATTTTGGAACACAGTGCATGTATAAATACACACATATCCACATAACATATTCAACATTATTCATATAATTTAAATATAATGTAAAAAATTTAAAAATTACTTAATTTGACAATATTTCCCACACTATTTAACATATTAAAATAACTCGGAGTGGTTTTAATATTTCTCTTTTGGATATTTTAAGGGCCTTCTGTAAATATCCAAAAGTTATTTTGAGGTAAAATAATTTAACTTAGAATTTGATTTTGGAGAAACCTTGTCAAAAATAGCAAAAAACTTAAATACTTGACTTAACTGTCAGCAGAAAATGAAAGTTAAATGTTTTCTAAATGTCTTATACATGAAAAAGGGCTAACTTAGTGTCTGTTGACACTAAAACTAAAAACAGAATACATGGCAGATTATAGTAGCTAGATATGACATTTAGAGATAATGATAAAAAACAACCTAAAGAACAGTATATGTATTACATATAAAATTTTTTACAAGATTTAGTTTTTACTACTTTTACTACTTTTAGTCATTAGTCTTATATCTGAACCATAAGAGAATTAAAAATCGAACTTTAGGAAAGTCAATCTTATTTAACAATACTCAAAACTTTTTAAAACTATGATCTCCTGATTATTTATGAGAAACAAAATATTAGTGAAGGTTAGTCATTAATCCATTATTCCCGTTGGTCAGATATTCACTATGAAACATATATAAATACTAGCTGTTTTATTAAACTAACCACATTAAAACAAATAAGATGTTTTCTGATTAATAAATCCCTGGACAAAGTATATGTTGGAAATTGAGGATTTTTACTAATTAAATTTAAAAAATTGTATCTGAAGCCAGCTTATTTGTCAAAGATTTTAAGTTATATGAACTTGAAAAGCATTTAAATTAATTTGTGTGAGCACTCTTTTTTTATAAATTGAATGGAATTCCTTAACGCCTCTTATTGTATAGATATACAACATGCTACATAACATATATGCATGCGCATACGCGCTTAAACAAAAGATCTCAGTATTCTGAAAAATTTTTATACTCTATCCCCCAAAATGACAATCCTTTATATTTTAACCCTGCCCAGTCCTTACAGATATTTTTATTAAACTGAGAATTGCCTTGATCAATTCCACTCTGGCTTCTGCAGCCTTGCCAGTTAGTTTATACTCACATCCCTTGCAAAGAACTGAAACAGGTCAGCCTCCCCAGTTGCCCAGAATAGAAACTGCTTAACTCTGTGTCTGATTCCCTGATATAATCAGATCTCTTCTGAGTTTGTCAAAACATTGAATAAGTTGCTTTTACTTTTGTATGTACACTTAATAATAAACATTTTAGCATTACTTTATAATATTTAATTTTGCCATTAGTTGTTCTTACCCTAAATATTTAATAGGTACAATTTGTAGGTTAAATAAGGTAGAAAGTTTATATTTAAAGAGATAACATACAGAATGACTGAAGGCCAGGATTGTTGTGCAGATTAACTGCCAGAGGGCAGGTGTCCTTGTTAGACTAGTAGGGAAAAGCACTCCCAACAGAGTGATCACAGAGCAGTTTTTCTCCTTTTTTTTAATTAGTGTGAGTTTTGGGGCATGTATACATATGCCTTTTTTAAGTGGCGTGCAGGGCCTGCAATTTGAACTATAGTTGAGTATCTCTAAGCAAAGCCCTGAACAACTGCACTGTAAGTGGTCAGCTTACATTATACATTTAAACTTGTACCTTTTCCACTGTAAGAAACTTCAGTGACTTAAAGGGGATGTATCTAGGGAACCAGCAGTTAGCGTAATGGCTATGTCGCTGGACTCCCACGTAGTCGACCGCGGTTCGTGTCCCGGACTCGGTGGCTTAAAACTCACGCCGGGCGCGTGTGCGTGTGTGCCCAAGATCCCGAGAGGAGAATGGAAGAGAAGGGATTGCGGCGTGACCATCCCCCCTGGGGGGTGATTTCTTGTTTTCTGTCTCTCTGTCTCTCTCTGTCTGTCTGGCGAACGCACGCGCCCTACAGTGAAAATCTCTCAAAAAAAAAAAAAAAGGGATGTATCTACAAATACACAAATTTTCCCTAAAATTTATAAATAGACCACTAAAGGAAGTTGTATTTTTTAAAGTCCAGTTTAATTGATATATGATCTTTTAAATTCAGTATGTTTCTTAATTACTATTTTAGAGTGGAGCCCATTAATGAAAGCAAAGAAAACATTCTCAGCGTGGATATTGTTTGGATATTGCTGAACAAGAAACAACCCAGTCTCACTTGTAGGTGTATTTTTAAACTGTTTTTAATAAATCTATTATTTAGCTTTGTTTGTTTGTTTGCTTTGGGCAGGCTAGTAACAAAGCAATAACTTTGGCAGAACTGTTTATGTCACTTAAGTTTATGATTTTATTTTTGGAGCTTAAAAGAGATCAATTTAAATATTTTAGAAGCTTCTGCATACTAATGGTAATTTCTGGATGGACCTAAATTGGGAACCCTAAATTTTAATTATGGTTTTTAAACAGCAGTGTTGTCTATATAGAATATTCTCATTATGGCCATATTAATTTTAAATTACTTTATTAAGATCTCACCACTTTTATAAATATTTTCGCTTCCAGGAAGTACTTAGATCTTTAGAGTTAGGAATTCCATTTAAACACACATTTTGAGTCTCTTTGAGTCAAGAAAACCAAAGTGGGAAATAATTTATTCTGGCTTTTGTTTGGAGTTCTCCTTGACTGATTTAGCCAATGATGTTTCTTTCTTTTTTTTTTTTTTTTAGGAGATTTTTGCTATAGGGTGTGTGTGCTTACTGGAGAGACAGAGAGACAGAAAGCAAGAAATCACCTCCCCCCACGGGAAATGGCCACAGTACAGTCCCTTCTCTTCTATTCTCTCAGGATCTTGGACACACATGCACACATATCCAGTGTGAGTTTTAAGCCACTGATTATAGGACCCAAACCTAGTCAACTCTGTGGAAGTTCAGTAATGTAATAACCATTGTGCCATTTGCTGGTCCCACCAATGATCTTTCTTTAAGCATGGGGGAAAAAAGTAAGTTGTTGAACATAAAAATCTTATGTGAGGGGCCAGCAAATGGTGTAATGGTTACATCGCTGGATTCCCACATGGCTGACCGTGGTTTGAGTCCTGCCTGGATCTGGCAGATTGAAACTCATGCTCGGTACCTGTGCATGTGTGCCCCAAATCCCAAGAAGAGAGTGGAGTAGAAGGGACTGTATCATGGCCATCCCCATTAAGGGGTAATTTCTTTCTTTCTGTCTCTCAATTTTTCTGTCTCTGAAGTGAGTACACATGCCCTATAGAACAAAAACTCTAAAAAAAATCTTATGAGAAAAGAAAACAATTTTTTAACCTAAAATTTTGTTACACCCACCACAGTCATAGCTACTTATTGCTAGTTCCTGTCTGACCTACCTCAGCCTTTGAAGGAGGGATATGTGACCTTAAGTGAGAGGGGCAGTGGATTTGGAAGACACATAGACAGACACAAGTGAAAAGTTGGGATCAGGCAGACTGGCCATCTCTGATGGAGATCGCTGTGGCATGAAACTGTTCCCAAGTTTATTCTTTTCTAGGGCAAAGGGGGAGGGAGAAACTGAACGTAAAGCCAAGTGTTTTCTATTATCGACTGCAGGTGTGGAGCATCTTGTGTCCCACAGTTCTAAACAAGCCTCCCATGGCCTTCTCTGACTAGAATGCAGATTTTTTTTTTTTTTTTGTGGCCTTCTCTGGCTAGAATGCAGATTTTTTTTTTTTAATTTCCAATGCCTTGCAGTGCAAATAAAAGAAAAGCAGGTCGTATCCTTGTTAAAGCTTTCACTTGCCTTGCAGCTTCAACACAAAGATCGTATCTCTGCTTGTCTTTAAAGGTCACTATTGTATTGCTTAGATTCGGCCAATCGTACACTGACCCAGTCAGACAACTGGGTCCAATCCAATTAACTTCCTAGTCCAATCCAATCCTGGACCCAGTCCAGTTTATGTTGCAACATCAAACCTAGTTTGGACTAAAATTTGCTCATAGAAAACTCAGGGAGCTGTAAACACAAGTCTGTGGAGCTCAAATCTGAGAACTTACCCATGATCCACAGTTGCTGTGAGAGAGCAATGGACCACAAAGGTCCCATGGGTTCCTCGTTTGGTCACCTGCTGCTCCTGGGGGTAGTGGAAGTGCTATCTCAGATCCCGCCTCTGACACCAAAACTGTTAAAAGAAAAAAAAATCAGCCAATTTAATACAGTGGTGTTTCAATTGAGCAAATTTTAATAAGATCTGAATCAAGAGACTCAGATCAATTTCAAAGCAACCCGGCTAGCCTACAGTATTTATGTTCTGGAAAAGGAAAGTGACATGTACGGGAACAGGAACATGGGGTACAAACATGAGAGTGAACGAATGAGATAGGGAAACAATTCGGGTTGGTTACATTTTGAAGTTTGTCCATATTAACACAGTTTAAAAGGCGGGATTCTTGGGAACCAGCAGTTAGCGTAATGGCTATGTCGCTGGACTCCCACGAAGTCGACCTGGTTCGTGTCCTGGACCCAGTGGCTTAGAGCTCACGCCAGGCGTGTGTGCGTGCATGCCCAAGATCCTGAGAGGAGAATGGAGGAGGAGGGATTGCGGCGTGGCCATCCCCCCCCCGGGGGGGTGATTTCTCGCTGTCTCTCTGTCTCTCTCTGTCTGGCGAGCCCACGCGCCCTATAGCGAAAACCTCTCCAAAAAAAAAAAAAAAAGAAAGAAAAGAAAAGAAAAGGCCAGTTTCTTGTGATTGACTGAAGACTGGGATTGACCATAATCTAGCAACTAACTCAGGAAAACAGCCTAATGTGTGTGATTTCAGCTTATTCATATGAACCCAAGTGTGGGAGTACAGTGGCTGTTTTAGGTCAAAATAGCTTAATTTAACAGCCCCAAGTAGTGTCAATGGGGCCACCTCCCTCCCACCCACCCCCATACTGCCTTGCTTGACACAGAAGTGACATGGACCTGTGCTGCCTCAGCAAGGATGGTGATTTCAGGGACAGTGTGTTCAAGGCATAGGTGCCACCACTGCAGCTGCCACATGTGAAGACGTTGAGGCTTCTGAGCAGAACATCAAGATAATGTTCACTCCCTGTGCAGTGAGAAGAGGGAGAAGAAGGAGGTGCCCAAGAGTGCAAGGCCAGTGCAGTGCAGTGCAGTGCCCATTCCACCCCTAATCATGTATGTTCCAGACACTACAGCCCATCCCATCAGCCCCTACCCTCCCCACAGGAGCCATCTATGCTGTCAACTACTGCCCATAGGCCCTGGAAGCAGGGTCTTCAGGGTACAAAACAGGCCAAGAACCACTTAACTTCAATGAAATGGC